>NW_026616029.1:0-32106 GCF_000801105.2 Raphanus sativus
AAAATTTATTTACTTTTTTAAAAGATGTAGAAAAGTTTGAAAATTTTAGTAATAAATTTTTATAATTATAAAAGTAAAATTAAATAAATTTCGAATTTATAATTCATATTTGAATATATTTATTTTATGGTTGATTTATGAGTTATTACCATATTTTAAAAGTTTACCAAAAATATAAATCGGCATTAAATGTAATGTATGAATTATTGCCATATTTTATAAAGTTTACCAAAAATATATATCAGCAATAAATGTTATTGTCCATGTCATATTAACTATAAGCCATGTCATCAATTTTAGTAACCATGTCATCATTTTTTCGTGAAATTGATTGTGGAGATGACATGTGGCAAAATCACTTCTCAAATATAGATTAGGGATATGAGTCATGGAAATGAAAATCCCCGTAGAAAATAGAAATATGTCAAGAAAATGGGACCACTCCTTGATTATAAAACCTACCTTTCGTAACACATCCCAAAATGGCCAACGTTGCCTGATCAATTCCTGAGACCTTCCACGAACAAAAAGAAAAACCATTTCAGAAAAAAAAAAGAGACACTAATATGGAGTCTTCTATATCACAAACACTAAGCCAACTATTAGATCCCACCACGGGTATTCTCATCGTCGTCTCACTTTTCATCTTCATCGGCCTCATCACACGGCGACGAAGACCTCCGTACCCACCCGGTCCACGTGGTTGGCCCATCATAGGCAATATGTCAATGATGGACCAACTCACCCACCGTGGGTTAGCCAACTTAGCTAAAAAGTACGGTGGCTTTTGCCATCTCCGCATGGGATTTCTCCACATGTACGCCGTTTCATCACCAGACGTGGCTAAACAAGTCCTTCAAGTCCAAGACAGCGTCTTCTCAAACCGACCTGCAACTATAGCTATAAGCTATTTGACTTATGACCGAGCCGACATGGCGTTTGCCCACTACGGACCGTTTTGGAGACAGATGAGGAAAGTTTGTGTCATGAAGGTGTTTAGCCGTAAACGAGCCGAGTCATGGGCTTCTGTTCGTGATGAAGTGGACAAAATGATCCGCTCTGTTCTAGTAACGTTGGTAAGTTCGCTCGCGTATTTACACTCGCTATGTGCAGTTGAATATTTAAAAGTGAATAATCATTTTTGTTAGTTTATTATGTATTTGTTTTCTTTGATATATGTATTTTAATAGTCAACCAAAAAATTGTAGGCAAGTCTATCAACGTTGGGGAGCAAATTTTCGCCCTGACCCGAAACATAACTTACCGCAGCCTTCGGGTCCGCTTGCGAAAAGGGACAAGACGAGTTCATAAGGATCTTACAAGAGTTCTCTAAGCTTTTTTGGAGCCTTCAACGTAGCGGATTTCATACCTTATTTCGGGTGATAGATCCACAAGGAATAAACAAGCGGCTCGTGAAGGCACGTAATGACCTAGACGGGTTTATTGACGATATCATCGATGAACACATGAAGAAGAAAGAGAATCAAAACACAGCTGATGATGGAGAAGTTGTTGATACCGATATGGTGATGATCTTCTTGCTTTTTACAGTGAAGAGGCGAAACTAGTGAGCGAGGCAACAGAACTTCAGAACTCAATTAAACTTACCCGTGACAATATCAAAGCAATCATCATGGTAAATATTTTTCCCGAGGCACTAGTAACAGTCATTATTCTTAATGCGTCGTTTCGTCATAAAACTTATCCATTTAACTGGCTGTTTTTCTCTTAAAGTATATATTTCTGTTTCTACAAGTAGTCAAATTGATAGTTAGAAAAATACAAAGGTTTCATATCATACGTAAATAAATTCACCGTATTGGAGCAAATATCATAACGTCATGTGAATTGACTTATTTTTATTTTTTAAATAGGACGTTATGTTTGGAGGAACGGAAACGGTAGCGTCAGCGATAGAGTGGGCATTTAACTGAGTTATTACGAGCCCCGAGGATCTAAAAACGAGTTCAACAAGAACTCGCTGAAGTAGTCGGACTTGACAGACATGTGGAAGAATCAGACATCGAGAAGTTGACTTTTCTGAAATGCACACTCAAAGAAACCCTAAGGCTACACCCACCGATCCCACTCCTCCTCCACGAAACCGCAGAGGACACTGAGATCGACGGTTACTTCGTTCCCAAGAAATCTCGCGTTATGATCAACGCGTTTGCGATGGACGCGACAAGAACTCTTGGGTCGACCCCGAAACGTTTAGACCATCTAGATTTTTGGAACCGGGCGTACCAGATTTCAAAGGGAGTAACTTCGAGTTTATACCATTCGGGTCGGGTCGTAGATCATGCCCGGGTATGCAACTCGGGTTATACGCACTTGAACTAGCCGTGGCCCATATATTACATTGCTTCACGTGGAAATTACCTGATGGCATGAAACCAAGCGAGCTTGATATGAGCGACGTGTTTGGTCTGACGGCTCCTAAAGCCACGCGTCTCTACGCTGTCCCGAGCACGCGCCTTATTTGTGCTGTTTAAAGTTATGGTTCGAAGCACGTGGACGGTGAAGGAAAGGTGGTTGGTATGGTTCTTGGAAGTGGTGTGAGAACTCAAAAGAAGCCCTGAAGATTTGTGGATGTTATATAATACTATATGTTTATGTATTTGTGTACTAATGAATTAAAGTTATGTATCACGTCACGTGTGTTCTGGATGAAACATAAAGTGGCTCTTTGTTTCGTTTTTCATTTTCTTTTGGGAAATATTTTCCTTGC
Organism: Raphanus sativus; assembly: GCF_000801105.2. Classification (NCBI taxonomy): domain Eukaryota; kingdom Viridiplantae; phylum Streptophyta; class Magnoliopsida; order Brassicales; family Brassicaceae; genus Raphanus; species Raphanus sativus. The sequence goes on from NW_026616029.1 coordinate 2,732, forward strand.
ATGAAATGTAAACACTGAAAATAAGATTTTTTTACAACTAATTTGCATATTACAAAAAGTATATAATGATAATGATATAAGGATATTGCATTTTGCTGGAAATGTTTAAAACATAGGCATTTCCATCACTGTGAGCCACACATGAGTTTGGCAACAGGTGAACTAAGTGAATATTCATCAATTTTAAGATTTGAGAAACCTAATGTAGAGAATATGGAGATGATAACTTGTAATTTTATCCTAAATTTTCGTACATTATAATGATAATGCTAGTTGTCAATTAATTAATTGTTATATAAGAAGAGTTTTGTTAAAAGAACGAGTTTCACAGTGGAAGTTTTATTATACATATTTTCTTGTTTTATTTGATTTTGGTAACGCCCGTCTTCTTTATTGAAAATATTTATATTTTCCTTTATATCATTAGTATTGGAAAAAATTGTAGTTAGTCTTTATCGAAACGCATCTATTTTACCTGAAGTCATTAACTCAACTAGAAAATTCTGACCTTATGTCATAGACCCTTCATGGACGCTGTTGGGACTTAAACTAATACTCCCTCCGTTCATATTATGATTTGTCGTTCTAAGTTTATACACACAGATTAAGAAATATTTTATTTTGTATATTTTCAAAATAAAAGCATTATCACCAATACATCTAACCATATATCAACCAATAAAAAATAGAATAGAGAATATTTCAATAAATTTTGCATTAAAAACCGAAAACGAAACTTATTTTGAAACGAAAATTCTAAAACGACAAATAATTCGAAACGGATGGAGTATTATATTTGTTAATTGAAAAAATCACTTATACATGTATGTGTTGGTTATCTAGGGGTTGACTGTGGAAACACAATTTTGTGATTAATAACGGTTGTTTCCAAATCGTTTCAAACCATTCAAAATCTCTTAAAATCAAAGGTTAGTTTCTGAATTACAGACAGTTATGGTTGGATAAATAAATAAAAAAAAATTAAATTTTTTTTAAAACTTTAACTTAAATTTTAAAATGAAAATATTATGTATGAAATATACATAAAAATTTATTTTTAGCTTAAATCATAAATAGTATCATAATTTATTTTATAAAAACTTTTAAACTAAGAATATTCACTATAATTTTAAAATATTAATATATATATATATACATATAAAAGGATATGTTCATATATAAACGAAACAAATATTATTTTAAAAGTTTTAATATAAATCTTCAAATAAATTTCATTGAAATTATAACTTTTATTTAAATTAAAAAATTAATTTATCATGTATTGTTAATAGTTATACTATATTAATAATTAATATATTTTATCATATTAGTGTGTTTCTGATATTTTTATAATGTTATATATGTTAATATTTGTAATTTATTATTAAATCTATACGATAAATCATAAAAATCAGTTTATAAATATTTCAGTGAACACGATAATTTTCAAACATTGTACCAGTCATATAAAATTTTATTCTGATTAGTTACATTTGAAATGGTAACTATCTATATTCACAAATTTCTGTATCCACAAATTCATGCATCCAACCACAATCGCTGCGTTTGAATCCGTAGGATCCTTAGTTTAACAATATAGATAGATATCAAAATCTAATTCATGCATCCAATCACAATCGCTGCTTTTAAACCAGTGAGACCCTTAATTTTAACAATATAGACGATCAGATTTCTAGATAGATTTCTAGGTAGATGTCAAAATTGTATCTAAACTACTCACTTGCAAAATTGTAACAGCCAGAATGCATCAAGCAGTGATCGATCCCAACTTCAACTACTTTGACGAAATCAATAAATTACAATTACTATTTTTCGTAGCTACACGTAGCGCGTCCATGCGTGGACTATTGCATATCACAAAATAATTGCATATAATATCATCATTATCAGTATTTAATGTCCCGAGAAAAAAATTCAACGATACAGAAAATTTCTAGTATAAATTATAAACAAAGTCTCTAACTAACTAGCGGTGCCTCCTTGACATAAAACATTTTTTCAGTGGTGCATAGATAAGCAAGCGACAAATTTATACACAAGCGATTTTTCAAAAAAAAAGAAAAAATTTATACACAAGCTATGAGTTGTGACGAATGAAGCCAGTCATCGCTAATATTAGCTCCAAGCCAAACGTAGCATTTAAGGCTTTGAGTATCTAAGCCACACAATTTTGTAAAAGGGGTTGGTTCGAATAGGGTTTGTCGTTGTTTTTTCCTAGATAAGACAGCTTCTCGACCCATCTACTATTCAAGTTTATACTGTTATAGCAGTACCACCAAAAAACTGAAATGCGCTTTATTTGTGGCTTTTAATCATCTTTTCTGAAAATTTCGTACTTGTGATTGTGGAGACAGTTCAGCTACGTGACCCCATTTCCATTAAAGGTTTGTTTGACAACCATGCTAAGATTTTAAAATAAATGCAATGGTGGACGGTTTGGAGTAGATTCTACCTAAAGAAATGAGGCGATGCATGTGTTTTTCTTCATTTACTGTTGAACTGATTCTCCCTTGGATGGACCATGAAAGCGGTGAAGAACATAACATTGACAGTTTGACACCATGGACATCTCAAGTTATTTGTACACCTTTTCAATTAAATTTCATAAAATATTTATATAGTGAAACACTTCCTCTGTTACTAAAAGATACATGTATAAATTGTAAACTCCAAAAAACATAATAGCATTTATTAAAATTTTATTGGTGAAAACTTGTGAGAAATATTTGATTACAGAAAATAATGTATTGATAACTAAAATTTGATATATTTTTTTAATAAGTGCAAAAATTTTAAAATATGGATTTTTTAAGAATGGAATGAATAGTTTTTAAATATGTATAAGAGGTCGAAGACACTCTCTCAACGGCCATCTCCCTTGCTCGCGAATGGAGTGTTTGTCAACGGCCTGAGTCTGTAGCTCGCTCTCAAAGATCCATGTCTCTACCTCAATCTCCACCGAACACGATTACGATTAGAACGGATGCGGCATAGACAATTAGCAACTGCTCTGCAGGCTTGGGATGGATCATTCTCTCTGCTCCCACTCGTCAGCCTCACAAGCGGCATATGGAGTTCGTCGCCTCACCTCTAATGGCGGAGGCTTTGGCACTCAGGGAAGCTATACAGTGTTGCATCCACAACAGGCTGGAGCTGGTGCGCTTCGAAACCGACTCTGCTCAGTTGATCAAGGCTTTGAACTCCGGCGGTGACATTCCAGAGCTTTATGGAGTTGTTTCTGATATTTTATCTCTCGCAGCTATGTTTAAGTCTGCTTGTTTTGTTTGGATCCCTCGTGAGAGGAATTCCTTTGCTGATACTTTGGCCAAAGAGGCTCTACTTGTAAGTGGCCAGTCGATGGTTGAGAGTGCTTTTATGCCACTCAACTAACTCTACTTTTATTAATGAAGTGTTTGTGTTTCAAAAAAAAAAAGACTCTATGTATAAATCCTGATTTGTAAAATTTCATAAAGACAAAAATTTTGGTAAATTGGGACTAGGCTGAGTTTGAAAAGGTATTACAATTTTTTTTTTTTTTAATATAATATTTATATATAATTTCTTTCCAAAAGGGGCGTCAGAAGGTACGTCGCCGGTGATTAAAAGATGGAGAAACGGCCAACGCTAGGTTATAATACAAGCAGTGAAAAAAGAACAACAACTCAATCTATCGAGACAGATCAGAGCAGAAAAAAAGAGAAAGGGTGATGGGAAAGAAGACTCGGAAGCGTAGCTTCCTACTCCGGTTGAACCCCAGTGACTTTCAAAGGTATTACAAATTTAATATGACCTTGAGAGGTAAACACCTCGAACTTCCCATTTTTTAGACATACAAATATAAAACATTGGAATCCACATTTTAGAATTTCAGTTTTCACCTTTCAATAATAGAGGAAACAAGAAGCTATTGTAGCTAAGAAGACAACACGGTCAGAGAAAACAGTAACATGTGGTGGTGGATTCAGCACGAAGAGGTCGTAATTCAATAACAACGCATAAGTTGTTGTCTTTCCCCGGCGTCGAGAAACGTTCAAACAAAGGCGATGATAATTAACAAACAAACAAAACAAAAGACACCCATAATATCTTAAGTGAAATTAATTACTTTTTTTTGTTGTCTAGTTCACACATGTGATATCTAATAAAAGAAAAAAGGTCCCATTATGTCTCATATACGAATATGTTGTTGTTAAATCTTAGTCATCTCGTTAGTTTATATGGATATAAACAATGTATACATATATCTAATGATTTGTCAAATTAGTTTATATGGATATAAAAAATGTATTCATATATCTAATGATTTGTCAAATTCCAATATGCTACGTTTTCCATAGATTTAAGGAGTGACTTCCCACCATATTGTGTCAAATATATTCACCTGGCTGTAATGTTGAGATCGAGAGGTGAATGTTTTTAAATATGATCGATGAGCTCTATCTCTTATTTTTCTTCTAGACTGATCATCATACCTTCTTGCACCAATCTGAAAATAATCGTTGATCTCTCAATTATTTTGGTATTGAAAGCGATCTGACAACCTTTCTGAAAACAATCTGATAATTATTCACTTGAAAACGAATCTTGTTGGATCATCTATTGAATGAATTATAAATGATCATATTGAAGGACAGGAGAAAGAGATGGCTTAAGATATTCTAGATGGCCGGAATATATAATTTCAGCTAGCTACTTCATTTTTAATCATTTCTAAGTTTACTAATCAATGAATTTTTTATTAGTCGACAGATATTTGGTAAAAAACCTAACTAATTTTTGAAAGAAAGAACAAAGATGATTAATCTGGTTCCAATTTTTTAAAATAAAAGTCTACCACATAACTCTATTGTTGTCTTGCCAAATTGCAAAATAAGAATTTAAAACCTCTTCATTTTTCTATCTATGTAATCGGAAAATACATTGCACCTAGTTTATATAAAACTGTAGGAACAAAAACGTATACATTTGGCTCTAGCAAAAATACATATAAGTACAAGTTTAAGCACAAATATAAATACGAGTAGGTAATAGTAGTCTCTCCGCGACGTATTTACGTCAAGTAGATGCAAAAATAAAGATGTTGACAGATCTATAGCAAACTCAGCGTGTTGTCGTTAAGGCTGAATATACTATTATAAATGTGAAGATAGAAACATTTGTCGTTAGATTCACGATGTAATATATTCGTAACTTGGATAGACCACCAGTGGTGACTGGTGAAAGAACAGAACATGACACGAATAGGTTTACAATTTATTTACTCCAGCTTTATAATTGTCATTGTTAATAAACATTTTATTATCTATTGATTGTAATACACGTTAACTCGATTCTCTTAAAAATGTCTCAAAAACAAAAGTTTCGAAAGTATTCATTTTATTTTCATCAGAATTAAATTTTCAGAGAAACTTCAACGTTTGACAAAAACGTTTCATAAAGATAATTACAAAACAATCATCATCAGAGAATCCAATTTTCAGTTCGCCTTTTCTATAAAAAGGAAACAAGAACCGTTCAACGCAAGACGGTGGATTTAAAACGTTTCATAGAAATAATTACAAAAACAGAAGCTGTCGACGAATGTTACAAACAAACATGTAAAGTTTGGTGCAAATGTGAAACGTATCTAATCTGGTGTAGTCGTTTAGAGAGTGTCTCGAAAAACAGGGTAATAAGTGTCGATTTCGAGCCTCTCTAGAATTTGCTGAGTCTTCCATAGATATGAAGAGTGACCTTCCACCATATCGGTTACATCCACCTGTAAATCAAGAGGTGAAATGATAACATTTTATGATTGGAACTTTAAAATTATCGAAAACGATCTCACATCTTTTGATTTTATTTTTATTTGTAATAACAATCAACTAGTAATGATTTTTTTTTTCTCTTTGAAAGAGATGGCTTACATTTTCGATTCCAGGGATGCAAATTGGTTGGATTCCGGCTAATCCTTGAGATAATAGACTGTGGAAGCAATGGAGTTAGGCAGGTAGGCATGCAATTAAAATTGAAATAATGCAAGTGTTATTATGTCATGAATGTACCTTGCGCGAAATGCAACACCGAGGGTCCAATCATTTGTTGCATATACGTTGATGAATCTTCCAGCTACCATCTACCAAATAGACCGCATAATATATATATAAAAATGCATTAAAGAGATTCGATTCTATGGATGTGACATGTTGATACTAGTAAGGTAATGAACTCAAAACAGAGTATAGTTTTACCTTCCTTACGTCTCGCCAGTTTTCGTTATTGATTGAAATGGGTGCTCCAAGAATAACAACTCTTTCCACAAGTTCGGCTGCCAAGTTAGACGTGTGTAAACCTCACATTAAACAAAACATAGATTCGATATTTTAATGTAATCTTCTCGAATAAAAACACTTAAAGGAAACTACCGTTTTGTTCTGTCTCGGCCAGAGTCTGAAGGCATTTGAAGATGACCCGCGCACCAAGCGAGAATCCCACGAGTGTGATGGGTCTGATATCACATAATTTGAGGCATAAATCATATTGCATATAGATTTAACTTTTAATAACTTCATTTCATTGCAGCACCGATGAACCTTTTACCTATTTCCTTGCAAGCCTTTTTGAAGCACTTCGGCTAGAAGTTTTCCCGCTTTATCCGACCTAAAGAAATTAGATTATAGTAGCCATTATACACAGATTTACTTAGAATGCAAATACCAACACGAAGGTTTCAAAAGATTTGGTCATTAGTTGGGGATGCGATGTGTAAATGGTGCCATCACTCTTTAGTTCTTAGATTGTTACCTATCAATAGCAATACTCCATTTGCTATCTATGAAATCTGCAGCTACTAAGATTGTCGCTGGCCATGCCAATGCCAATAAAAGAGAGCTCAGAACAGTGTGCATTGCTCCTTGTTTCATCAATTCCATGGCCAATCCTGCGGGAAATCGTCATATTGATATCACAATCATTCCTTAGAAAATTGACATCGTTGCCACATTTACATGGTTGTTAAGTAGGATGAAAACAAATTACTTGAAGTAAGCCAATCCTGAATTGCAGTACTCACTAAGATAAGATTCTTGGACTCCCATTGCAGCGTGTACCTGAAATAGTACAGACCATACATTAAGAAGCAGATATAGCACAACTCTTGAGAATCAGACGCAAACAGCTGATAAAAGGTGCAGTTCTAGATGTTAAATCCTTATTTCTTTTTTTTTTCTTTAAAGATACAAAAGTGTGAGCACACGACATACCTCTCCAAACTGCTAGTTAACCCTTGCCATGGTTTCACAAAATCTTCTTCTTCAAAAACAACACCAGCAACCAAGACTTCCACTGCTAGCCGCTGTTACAATGATTTCCACATATCTTTCACATCAGTCGAAAAGGGAAAAACTAATGAAGGAGGGAGAGGAGACACAACCATTTTCTGATACTCTCAAAATGCAAAGCTATGTTACAAAGATCTAGTAGCCAATGGAAAATAAGCACTCACTCCTTGATTATGATTTTCGCCAATAGCTTTGAATTCGAACTCCTCAAGATCCCCAATCCTCCTTGCCATCTTAGTCCCTGTGAGACCAGCTCCAGCAGCTGGATACGATAATATTTTTAAAAGCAGGCATAAGTGACACTGTAGATGCTCCTTTCACAAAGAATTGATACATTCGTGATGATGAAAGAGAAGCCAAAACACCTAGTGGCTAAATGTAAGCACGCAAAAACGGCAAAAAGCGAACTCATCTACACTTATTCACCTCCAAATGATGCTGCAACCGCAACAGAGCCAGCCACAGTTCCAGCAGCACTAGCAGCAGCAGCAAACCCACCAGCTCCAATCACCGGCACCAGTGTGCCCAGTGTTGGTGCTAATGCACCAAACCCTGCGGCAATAGCTGGAGCAGCCAATCCTGTTGAATACAACCAAATAAATGAAATCAGGTAACGAAAACAAAATGCGCTCATATTAGCAGGTTGAATTTGCCGTACCGCCAGTGATGGCCATCAAAGTGCCCCCTGTTATCGCAGCGGCACCAATGATGCCTCCACGCTTCCACTTAGCCCATGTACTTGAAGAAGATGCAGCATCCTCATTCTTTAATTCACCAGATTTCTGAAGGGCCATGGCAGAGCATGCCACCATTGTCTCAATTGCTTCCTAGAAATTGAAGATCCACAAATATTATAACAATGAAAGAAAACATGAAATTCTCATAAAACAAACAACTTCTAGAACAAGAATAATCTTCTTTTTATTTTTTGCAAAAAGACAGTAGCAAATGAAAAAGCACTGGAATTTATAGCAGTGCCAAATCCATATCCTAACTCAGAGCAAGATGTCTAATTCATAACTAACAACGATGATAATATGTAAACTCAAGAAACTTCAAAATGAGGAAGAAGTAACTATACGAACCACTTTAATCCACTCAATGTTAAACCAGGTCGCGAGTAAACGGAGAGCGACGCGGTGACGAGCATCATATCCTTTTCTACGGCGAGTACATTTCTTAACCTCTTGGTATTTATCCGACAAGCAAGCAGAAAGCAGCTCATACAAAACATTGATCTTCCTCTGATGGCTAAGCAACGTTACTTCCTCAACAGATTTATCATCTTCAACAACTTCAGGCACGTGGCTTCCATCTCTAATAACAACACCCGCTTCAAGACTCTCTCTCTCAGAAGCAGCATCCGAATCCTCCTTCACCTTATCCTTCTCCACAGCTTTTGATTTAACCTCGGGAACAGCGTACTTCTCACGGCACTCGTTTTCGTATTCCTGATGCTTCTCCTTCTTAGCATCTATAGACAGAGAACTCCGGATGCTATGCACCATAGCATCAGCAGCTTTAGCTAAAGCCATCTCTTGCTCCACCATTTCGACCGAAGCATCACTCGCTTCCTCTGAGAGTAGCCTCGTGAACTACACAATGTTACAAAAATAGAAGTTAATGACCATTCACTTAATTAAAAAGCTAACGGATCGAATTGAGAGAAGAGCCATACCGCACCGATGTGGTGCTTCGCCGGAGAAGAGTTAGCTGTTTCCTCGAGACCAAGCCACGCCGAGGAATCAATATCCAGACATCTGGTGGATAGCAAAACGTGATGAATAATCGGAAACAAATTCACAGAATCGAGGAGAGCGAGATCACCTGAAAACAGGTCGTAGGAGACCTGACGTCTCGTGTACCCAGAGGTTAGGGTCATCGGAGACGGAATCTCCGCTACTGCAATTGCTTCTTCGCTCCTCCGAACGGTCACACTCTTTGTCGTCGTCTTCTTCTAACGCCGCGGGGATCCCCAGCGGCTGAGTCTGGTTGATTTGCGCTTGGTTTAGCGCGATCGCGAACAATGCGCCGGCAGCGTATCTCTGCGTCGGCGTCAAATTCGACGTAGATTCCACCATGGCGCGGGGGAAATAAAAGGAAAACGGTCTCTTCTTCACCGATCAAACGAATAGATAAATCGTCGGAAGTCAGATCACCGTCAAATTTAGAAATCGCCGAGGAAGATGAATCCGTGACTACAGAAGAAGATGAATGAGTCATTCGTTTTGATTTTTTCCAGGTCAAATAGCAAAGAGACATCTGTCTTCACTCTGTTGACTCATCATCAAACGACGTCGTTAATAGTTATCTCCCAAAAAATTAAAAAAACTCCGTTGCCGGGACTCGAACCCGGGTCTCTCGGGTGAGAGCCGAGTATCCTAACCAGCTAGACTACAACGGATTGATGTTTGTTTAGGTATGATAACTAAACTAAACAAATAGCAAAGATATACACATGTTCACCGCCAGAGTTTCACATACCCTGACCTTATCTTCTACGGGGTGTAACTATAGCTCAGAGGATTCATAGATAAAAGTTTGAAACGTACATGGGAGGTTAAATGTATATAGATACAAGTTTGGAAGATTCATATGATGTTTGATAGAAACGTGAGTATGTGTGTGAGGTGTGCGACTCTAGATGGAACTCCTAAGCACTCCACGGCACTCAGAGAGCCACAAGTCGATGTGTTCTACTATATGCTGCCTCACTTTGTTCACCGCATCTGGTGAACTGCAATTCTTGGAATCACCTGTAAGGAGAAACACAAGAAGTTGTTTTGGTAATGAGTACTTGTCTTTACAGTTTAGGCATCTGAGATAAGAGGCTGGTAATATATATATATATATATATATATACCTTCAATGATCAATGGAGACTGAGGGCATCCTCTAAGATCACTTCCATGGCCACAGTTGTGACATTTCACAATGTAAGAAGGCACTGTGTATCAACAAGCATTAACTTTGTTAAATGTTTTCTAGATGATATCTGGTTTTAAGTCAAGGATCAATGTTATCCGGTTTTGGACAAAGTAAATGGAGACTTACGGTCAGGAGATGAGGTCTGTTTGGATGCATGACGCCATGGATCTTGTGACCCATTTGTGAAGATGATTTTAGTTCCTGCAAAATATGAGAACAACAAGACCCAAAGCTGTTGGCATTTCCAAAAGAACAAGAAGCGCATCGAGAAGTTTTTTTTCAGTGTTACATACCAGCAATTCTATCACCTCCATAGTACAGGTTTGTTGCATCAACTTCAGGATAAACACCTTTACCAAACAGACTCTTGCATAGATCCAAATGATACCTTTTGAAAAATCAACCAAGAAATGTAAGCGGGATGATTAATGGAAACGTTATATAAGAGCTTGTTGTGAGTGTGTGTACTACTCTGTATTGACTTGATGAGAGCGGATGCTATCGTTTGCAGGCGCCACCTGGAAATACGCCACTTCAGTGCAAACTTGGAACCACCACAAACGATCTGAACTCTCTGGGGTGATGGCAGTGTCTAGCAGATGTTTCCTGCTATATGTTTTAGCGCTTAACCCAAAAACTCCGAAGCAATACTCTCTAACATATTTAGCATATGCTTCCTGGACTCACACAACCACAATAATGTGTCAGCAAACAAAAAAAAAATTCTTCTACGAAAAACTAATAGAGGGTCTGAGATCATAGAAAGGGAAGGTTACCACTAAATCACCACCGTTCTTCTTAGCTTCCACCATAGGAACACATAGTTTATCTGGATTTCCGTATTGGAACTACCAAATTTTTGAAGATAAATGATTTAAAAAACTTAGAAACAAAATGAAAATCATATTAGATTTTGAGATGAACATGTATGTATATCATTACCGCCATAACTTGTGCATCAGCTACGAAGTATAAGAAATCACCATCAACATCAAGCTGCATATAACAGAAACTTAATCAGATTGGAGACAGTTTTTTTACTTCTCGGATTCAAAACAGAGAAGAGAGAAAGAACAAAGCTATTAGACCTCACCTCGGTGGCATTGAAGAGAGCTTTCAAAGCTTTGTTATTTACTTTAAGCGCTAGTTCCACGAGTTTATTAGTCTCCTGTAGTGCAGCTTTGCATTCCGGTCCAGCAGACTCACCTATCTGCTCAACGACGAGTCACACAAAGAAAACTTTGATTCCATAAGCAACTTACACACTCTATATGAAAAGACACATGTTTTGTAACAAAGTTATTTTTGTACCTGTTGATCAAATTCAGGGAACTCGTAGACAGCACGAACAACTGCAGAGCTAGCGAGGCTTCCACATGTCAAATGTGGGAACTTAAGGCGGAACCAAGCACTCAAAGCTCCAGAATAAGATGCTCCAAAGAAGAACCAAGGATTATCATCAACCTTCCCAGTTCTATTGAACTTAACATTCAAAGATTCCTGAATCCACACAAACCACAAGCTCTCAATGTAACTATAAAGCACAGATTCTAGAGAGAGCACAAAAAATAGCAAAAAAGACTTGCCTGGTAATACCCACGGAAAGCAGCTAAATCGGAAAGGGCCTGTTTAGATGAAAGATACTTGAGATTCTCAGTGGCTAATGAGTTAAAAGGTGAGCTCTTTCCGTAGTAACGATGCTCCAGTGAAACAACACCTGCTTCAAACTTCTTTGCTAACACCTAAACAACACGTTCATGATGTACAAAATTTCAGAAACTATCGATATTAAATCAATCAAAGGAGTAGTCTTTATGAAAAAAGAAACTCCTACACTTATATAATCATTAGGGATTCCGTTGCAAGGACCTTCGCCGCAGATCATCAGAAAAATAGGTCCGTCTGGAACTCGTAAATGGTCAAGATATTCATAGTATCGCTGTCTGAATCTGCGATGGTCCTGAAATGGAAAGAAAAAAAACATAACTATTAATAGACTTGGCAGCAAACACACACAGAATCTGAAAAAGGTTTCCTCTTTGAAAGGAGATCTGATTAGATTGATTGATTACATATGGAGAGAAGTGGTCAAGGGTTTGATTGAACCAGAGCTCATCCCTTGTCAAGTACTTGCCGCTTTCGGACAAACCATGAGATATCCTACGAGGTTTCACTAATCCATGAGACAAGCTCAAGTATGACAAGGAGAGAATCAGAAAGCCTATCGCCGTCGCCATTTTCTCGCCGTGAAAATTTGATCGCCGAAAGTTTTAAAACAAGTGGACAAAAATAAAAACAAAATAATTGTTTTTTTTTAATTTAGCTTGCAAGGACGACAATAATGATTAGAAAAATGTTTCCGGAATCTGTAACCAGAAAAAAAAAAACATTATTTTATACGCATGGATTATAGTGCGGACTTCAAATAGATTTCAAATGATTTTAAAGAAAAACAAATTTTATATATTCTTCTTGTTTTGCAACCCTTTCTTCTTTTAAAGACTTGAACTTTACTCTCTCCAACACACTCATGGCGACACTTCTTCTCTCACCATCTTCATCCTCCTAGTGTCTGCGTTTCGTTCCATCACAAACGGATCTCTCTACCATGAAGAGATCCTTACTCTTCCTTCTCCTTGTGTTACTCTCACGCGCCGACGATACTCACCCCGAGATCGACGCACTCACCGCGTTTAAGCTCAACCTCCACGACCCACTCGGCGCGTTAACCTCATGGGACCCCTCGACTCCCTCCGCTCCATGCGACTGGCGCGGCGTCTTCTGCACGAACCGCCGCGTCACGGAGATCCGTCTCCCCCGCCTCCAGCTCTCCGGACGAATCTCCGACCGCATCTCCGACCTCGGAATGCTGCGTAAGCTCAGCCTCCGGTCCAACTCCTTCAACGGAACCATCCCTCCTTCTCTCGCCTTCTGCACGCGCCTACTCGCCGTCTTCCTCCAGTACAACTCCCTCACCGGAAAACTCCCCCCGGGGATGAAGAATCTCACCGAGCTAGAAGTCTTCAACGTCTCCGGGAACCGTCTCTCCGGAGAGATCTCCGCTCCTTTCCCGACGAGTCTCAAGTTCCTTGACCTTTCCTCCAACGTCTTCTCCGGCACTGTACCGAGTGGACTCGCGAACCTGACTCAGCTCCAGCTTCTCAATCTCTCGTACAATCAATTAGACGTAAGTAGATTAACACAACTTCTTTATATACTACTTAACTCTATTTCTTATCTCCGATGTGGGATAATCTTTATTTTATATCTCTTAACAGGGCGAGATCCCCGCGAGCCTCGGGAAGCTTCAGAGCCTACAGTATCTCTGGCTAGACTTTAATCTCTTGCAAGGGACGTTACCTTCCGCGTTGTCGAACTGCTCCTCCATTGTGCACTTAAGCGCGTCGGAGAACGCTATCGGCGGCGTGATTCCCGCGGCTTTCGGCGCTCTTCCTAACCTCGAAGTCATCGCTCTGAACAACAACGGTCTCTCCGGTACCGTGCCGTTCTCTCTCTTCTGCAACTCTTCGCTTAGGGTCGTTCAGTTAGGGTTCAACGCCTTCTCCGACGTGGTTAGGCCCGAGACGGTTAACTGTGGTAGGACCGGTTTACGAGTTTTGGATCTCCGGGAGAATCGAATCTCCGGTCGTTTCCCGATGTGGTTGACTAACATTGTCTCGTTAACGAATCTCGATGTTTCTGGAAACTTGTTTTCCGGTGAGATTCCGGCGGAGATTGGTGGCTTGAAGTTGTTAGAAGAGCTCAAGTTGGCTAATAACTCACTCACGGGTGAGATTCCGGTTGAGGTTAAGCAATGCAGCTCGTTAGGGGTTCTTGATTTGGAAGGGAACCGGTTAACCGGTCAGGTTCCGGAGTTTCTTGGGTATATGAAGGCTTTAAAGGTCTTGTCTTTAGGTAGAAACGGCTTCTCTGGTTATGTTCCTTCGTCTATGGTGAACTTGGAGCAGCTTGATCGGTTAAACTTAGGTGATAACAGCTTGAACGGGAGCTTTCCGGTGGAGTTGATGGCTTTGACGAACTTATCTGAGCTGGATCTGAGCGGGAACCGGTTTTCCGGTTCGGTTCCGGTTAGTATCAGCAACTTGAGTAACCTCAGTTTCTTGAACTTGAGTGGGAATGGATTCTCTGGTGAGATACCAGCTAGTGTGGGGAATCTGTTTAAGCTAACGTCTATTGATTTAAGCAAACAGAATATGTCTGGCGAGATTCCGGTTGAGCTTTCCGGTTTACCCAACTTGCAAGTGATTGCGTTGCAGGAGAACAACTTCTCTGGTGTTGTACCCGAAGGGTTTAGTAGCTTGGTGAGTTTACGGTACGTGAACCTTAGCTCCAACTCGTTCTCTGGTCAGATACCGCAGACTTTCGGGTTTCTTCGGCTTTTGGTATCTCTTTCGCTGTCGGATAATCGCATCTCCGGTTCTGTTCCACCTGAAGTTGGAAACTGCTCTGCTCTCGAAGTTCTCGAGTTGAGATCAAACCGGCTAACGGGTCATGTTCCAGCTGATCTCTCGAGACTTTCTCGTTTGAGAGTGCTGGACTTGGGTCGGAACAACTTGTCAGGTGAAATCTCACCAGTGAGCTCGTCTCTCCAGTCGCTGTCACTTGACCACAATCATCTCTCGGGAGTCATACCTGAATCTTTATCTGCGTTGTCGAATTTGTCGAGGCTTGATCTCTCTGTTAACAACTTAACCGGAGAGATTCCACCTCTTGTTGCCAGTAACTTGGTGTACTTCAATGTCTCGAACAACAACCTCAAAGGAGAGATTCCATCTTCTTTATCCTCTACCATCACCAACCCATCAGAGTTTTCAGGCAACGCAGAGCTATGCGGCAAGCCGCTGAACAGAAAATGCGCGGACGCAAGGAAGAAGAGGAGGAAAATGATTCTAATGATAGTAACGGCTGCGATAGGCGCGTGTCTTTTAACGCTCTTCTGCTGCTTCTACATCTACACTCTCCTGAAATGGAGAAAGAAGCTGAAACAACAGTCGTCAACGGGAGAGAAGAAACGTAGCCCCGGTAGAACGAGCGCGGGGAGCAGAGTACGCAGCAGCACGAGCCGGTCGAGCACGGAGAACGGAGAACCGAAGCTGGTGATGTTCAACAACAAGATCACTCTAGCCGAAACGATAGAAGCGACGCGACAGTTCGACGAAGAGAACGTTCTCAGCAGGACCAAATACGGATTGCTGTTCAAAGCTAATTACAACGACGGTATGGTTCTCTCTGTACGCCGTTTACCTAACGGCTCTCTCTTGAACGAGAACTTGTTCAAGAAAGAAGCTGAGGTTCTCGGTAAAGTCAAGCACAGGAACATCACTGTCCTTAGAGGCTACTACGCCGGTCCACCGGATCTGAGGCTCTTGGTGTATGACTACATGCCCAACGGAAACTTATCTACTCTCCTCCAAGAAGCTTCTCACCAAGATGGCCATGTCCTGAACTGGCCGATGCGTCACCTTATTGCTCTTGGGATCGCTCGTGGACTCGGTTTCTTACACCAGTCCAACATGGTAACAATAATATCTAACGTTTATTTATTTATTTGTTTTAACTCTATATAATATTTTCTAACGTAAGTTGCATCAAATAGGTTCATGGTGATATAAAGCCACAGAATGTACTCTTCGACGCTGACTTTGAAGCTCATTTATCCGACTTCGGGCTTGACCGTCTCACGGTTCTATCCCCGTCAAGAACAGCGGTGACATCAGCCACCATCGGGACGTTAGGATACGTTTCTCCAGAAGCTACATCATCCGGAGAAATCACAAGAGAGTCCGACATCTACAGCTTTGGCATTGTCCTACTCGAAATCCTAACCGGGAAGAGACCGGTGATGTTCACACAAGACGAGGATATAGTGAAATGGGTGAAGAAACAGCTTCAGAGAGGTCAAGTCACAGAGCTGCTGGAGCCGGGTCTGCTCGAGCTAGACCCGGAGTCGTCGGAGTGGGAAGAGTTCTTGTTAGGTATCAAAGTCGGACTTCTTTGTACGGCCACGGATCCTCTTGACCGACCAACAATGTCTGATATTGTGTTCATGTTAGAAGGCTGTCGTGTTGGTCCTGACGTCACTTCCTCCGCCGATCAACCCTCACCGGCCTAACCGCTTTTTTTATTTATTTTCTTTCCTGATTTAAATTCTTAGTAAGAAAAAAAAAACAAGAACTATTAATATTTTGAAAATTCAGCATTATTATTACATTATTTGTCGGTCTCTGGAGCTTCTTTAATGTCTTTGTTTGTTGTTTTCGGTATTGCATGGGCCCAGTAGAGATTTTGAATAGAGAGTTTTTTATATTGCGGGGCAGTTTCTGAATTTTATTACAAAATAGGACAATTGGTACAGAAAAGGTAGTTTTTGGTTGAAATGTCTTAACTTGCCCTTGCTTGATACGCAACTAGTGCTTTTGACTTCTGTTTTTAGTTAGGTTTTAATTCATTTTAAAATTCAAATGGTGTTGAACCCGATGCAAACTCAACCCGATGCAAACTCAAAACTCAATTGAATAATAAAATAAAGAGACGTGCTTTTCCTTCTCTTTAGTAAAACTCTTTCTTTTTTATTTTATTTTCTGAAACATAATCTAAGAAAGACGTGGGAAATCAGAGACTCGAGTTTAGTGTGGAGAAAAAACAGACTTTATATTTTCCGGTAGAAAGCACCGACGACGAGCAACGGAGTACGATGAGTACAAGACGGAGCACGATGAGTACAAGACGGAGCATGCGTGGGAAGAAGATCGCCGACGGTGATTATTCCCTTGAGTTTTACTTCTTTTAATTTCTTAGTCGAGAGCGAATCGGGTTTTTGATTCGCCGTTGTTGTTTGGTGGTTGCAGCGGCTGCAGAAGCAAATGTGAAGGATGTGAAAGCATTATTACTGGATAAGTGTATGCGTGGACAATCATTTTAATGTACCAACAAAATGTAGTGAGTGTGTACACATTGTTTGTGGATGTATACACATATTTACAAATATGCAACTAATACAGTAGACATACACATGGACGTGGTTTGTTGTGCTAGGGTAGCTGTACACATGTACATTGCACCAGCTTGTGTTGTATTTTTTTTTAGTATTTGTTTGTGATTACCATTTTGAAAACTCATTTTAACAATTGTTTGACTGTTTACTTCAATTGTGCTGCTTGTTGTACAACATATGATGGAAATTAGTGGGGAGCATGAGGAGAGGTGGGGCATTTGGGATAAAGACAAGTATGATAAGAAGGTTGAGTACTTGCTTAGGCTGCTAGGCGAAAGACACCAATTTACGCAGTCTGATTAGGGTGGTGATGATGCCGAAGAGCCACTTTTTGTATACAACGAGGCAAATAAGAAAAATAAGAGGAAAGTAAAGGATCCTGATGAAAATGATGGTGAGCCTTGTCTGAAACAGCATATGATGAGCGAGTATTTCAAACATGGAACTGTTGTAGATGGTGAGAAACACACAAAGATGGAGAGCTATTTGAAAGAGGTATGCAGTGAACTTGGTAGGTTGAAAGGTGTGTGTGAGAAGAAGGTGAGGAAGATGGAAAAATGGAAAAACATATTGAAAAGAAACGTAGGTGTACATGTTTAGGTATTGCTATGTGCATAGTAAACACACAACAATTTGTGTACATGTTGTTGGGTGTACATGTATACGTAGGTGCAAACATTTAAAAGACCACTCTATATGCATGATAAAGAATGTACATGTGTACGTTAGGAGGAATGTATAGGTTTTTCCATGTGCATGATAGAGAATGTACATGTGTATAACCGGTAAAGAATGTACATGTGGACAACTTATAAATGTACATATGGACAACTTGTAAATGTACATGTTAGAGAATGTACATGTGTACAACATGTAAATGTCGTGTGTTTTTGTTTGCTAACTTTGTAATGGGCTTAATAAACACTAGGTGACTGTCTTAAACACCGCAATATGTGTTCATATTTTTGGATGTACATGTGTATAAGGTGATAGCATGGAAAACTTAAGAAGACGTGTTTAGGTATTATTATTATATGCATGGTAAACACACAACAATTTATGTACATGTTATTGGATGTACATGTATACGTAGGTGCAAGCATTTAAAAAACCACTCTATATGCATGATAGAGACTATACATGTGTACGTTAGGAAGCATGAATAGGTTTTTCCATGTGCATGATAGAGAATGTGCATGCGTACAAGCGGTAAAGATGTCATGTGTTTTTGTCTATTAACGGATAATTGGTCTTAATAGACAGTTGGTGAACGTCTAAAAATAGTGCATATGTAATTGAGGGATGTTTGTGTGTTGAAGGTGAAAACGTGTTCGCATAACAAGCCAAGTGTAGCTATATGTTTGATGGAGGATGTACATGTGGACACAAATCAAACTCACCAAAAATAGTACAGTCCATTTGGTGAGTGTACAACGTAACAAGCAACACAGTTAGTCTCGTTGTGTCTAAAAACACCACAGCGGCCGCATCTGTTAGTTTTTGTTTTTTTGGTACCTGAAATAACGTACATAAAACAATCGCTTACAAACTCCCATAGAGAGCTGATGGTGGTCCATTCTCTGGAGATTATTATGCAATGGTCAATCATGGGAATATGTTGGTGATAAGAGAGCACGTTAGATTATGGTAAAACGATTAGGTTAATTAGGTATGAGTGAACAAACTTTTTTTAGCAATAGTAATCCAAAAAGATACTTTTTTCAGAAGAACTGTAAAAAACAAAGAAAATAAGAGAGATGTGCTTAATCAAACACAAAAAAATCTGAATCGTTGATGAATAAAGTACAGCAAAAAATCTAATGGTTGAAAAAAGAAACAGATATATGTCTTGTCACAAAATGCATAATTAATATGGGTCATTGATGTAGAATAAAAATGTGTGGATGAGATTAATTCCCCCCAATACACTATCCTTAGTTAGTCATATAATTAGTTAGAAGTTAACTAGCTCGTTTGGAAAAAGACGATTAGTTAGAAAAACTGTTTCAGTAGAAGAAACTGCCTCCTCATTCTGTAATAAATTATTTGAAATTGTCCTATGGTGTAATTATTTCTTGAATATATCACTTTTGTGTTTGGTCAACGTAATTACAGCACCCGGATTTTAAGCACGTGGGACCCTCTTCAGCCGAAGTTATGTTTTCGCGCCAAAGAGTGTTTGGTTTGGAACTTGGGTGATTAATGATTATTATTATTAACAAAAGTGGAAAACGGAAACATCATTTAACCAATAATTATAGTACTAGTGTTTAGGGAAAACAAATCATTAATGCGCGGCTGATTTTTAAATTTGGTTTAAACAGCGCTGTAATACTCGATTTGTGGGGTGATAAGATTGAGAAATGAGAAGGAGACAAGAGAGCAGGAAGATTGGTGGGGGTGGGGCCTGTTCTTTGTCACGTGCCAATAGGTTGCTGATACTGAATATGACCGTTGAGCCACTGATGCCGTCACGTGCTTACAGTTTCGTACACCCTGGCATTATTTGACTCTGTTGCGGTCAGTCTTGCACGTGGAAAAAGTCTACTGTCCAAGTTCATGTGGACCTTTGTTTCAACTAAAACAGAAGCTAAAGGGCTCTCTTAATTTTCAAAATTCAATTATACGTCCTTTGAGTTGAATTCGTATATACAATATCACCCAATCGTTTGAAGTAGTTAACTAACAATACTTGAAATAAACTGTCATATATACTTCTTTTTTCAAAATTTCTTACGATTAGTTTAAACCAAATAAATTGATTTTACAATAAAAATTGGTTTTAATTATTTGAACGGTCATAAACTGAGTCAAAGAAGTCCACCGTTAATTCACTATGATTTTCAATGGGCTTTGATCTGCATGGTTCCTACAAATCAAAAGCCTCTTCTAAAATTTGAAACCCCAAGTCACTGACGAGCGAGCCCTATTGGGTTGTGGTAGGATTAATGGGCCCAAAACTGGGTCGAATCTTAGGTCTTCATTCAAAAATTTAGCTGGCCATTACGTTGCGTAATCACAGATTAACTAATCAATCAAAATATTGCCAAGTGTATAACTAATGAGGCTCTGTAGATTCCATGTACTCATATTCTAATGGACTAACTAGATTTTTGACCCGCGCTTCGAAAGCGCGGGTATTATTTTTCACTTTTATGAAATATATTATTTTTTGTAATTATTGAATATATTTATCTTATTAAAACATTTTTATAATAAATTTGACGCATATAGTGTCTCTGGTAAACTATGTATTTCTCTGGTTTTGTTTTATTCTCTCTCCAATCAACATATTTATTTAGCTTGTTGTTAAAATAAATGATTATAGACTTTGATCTAGGAGCGCGGATGCATATTTTGAAAAATATGATGATATTTGTTTTTTATGTAATTATTAGGATTTGGCAAGGAACATAACCGATACCGATCCGAAAATATAGTACCAAACCCGAACATAAATTGATTAAAATATTCAAATTATTCAAAATTTTGTTATTTAAAGAACCGAATCTAATCCGAACCGAAGGATTTGGGTACCTGGATTTATCTAAATAGATTTATATACTTATATATATTAATTATTTTTAAATTTAACGTATATAAAACATCAAAATGATACTTTTAAATTGGTTTAAAATACCTTAAAAATATTTGTAGATAGTCAAAAATAAATATCTGAAATAGTTAAAGTATATTCAAATCACCAAAAATACTTAAAAATAATTATTGATTTTGTATTCATAATTTTAAATCAACCCAATTGTTATGTTAAGCTTAGGTATTCTGACATATGTTATTTAAATTTATAGGTATTATATTATTTTATTTAAAGATTTTGAGAAATTTAAAATATATAGTGATTTAAAACTTTAAAAATAATTTAAATGGAACCCGAACCAAACATGCAAAGATCCGAATCAAACTCAAACAAAAATTTAGAAACATCCTAATAGGGCTGAAATCATTGACCTCAAAAACCAATCAGAACCAAACCGGTATGGGTACCCGAAAACCCATCCTTAGTCATTATTATATATCGTATATTTTCATCATATAATTAATCGTATTTTATACGTACCATCATATAAGTAATCATATAATTGATAATATTTTATACGTACCATTATATAGATAATTACATATATTATATTTTTAAAAACTTAATATGAAATATAAAAACTATAATTTGAGTTGCTATTTCAAATCGGGCTTTGTATTATATTTTTCTTATATATATTGACAACATTTTTTTTAATGGACTTAATAACTTAATCCCATTACTTTTTTTTACTTAATACTACTATCTTTGTTTCCAAACAAAATTTTTTTTTTTTAAAAAGACTACAATCCATGTTTCCAAACACTTTAATTCTTTTTAATACTTCTATCCTTGTATCCAAACATCTCCATTTTGTACTACAACTTTAATAATATAGATGTTATGTTAAGCTTAGGTATTCTGACATGTGTTATTTAAATTTATAGGTATTATATTATTTTATTTAAAGATTTTGAGAAATTTAAAATATATAATGATTTAAAACTTTAAAAATAATTTAAATGGAACCCAAACCAAACCTGCAAAGATCCGAATCAAACTCAAACAAAAATTTAGAAACATCCTAATAGGGCTGAAATCTTAGACCTCGAAAACCTATCAGAACCAAACCCGTATGGGTACCCGAAAACCTATCCTTAGTCATTATTATATATCGTATATTTTCATCATATAATTAATCGTATTTTATACGTACTATCATATAAGTAATCATATATTTAATAATATTTTATACGTACCATTATATAGATAATTACATATATTATATTTTTAAAACTTAATATGAAATATAAAAACTATAATTTGAGTTGGTATTTCAAATCGGGCTTTGTATTATATTTTTCTTATATATATTGACAACATTTTTTTATAATGAACTTAATAATTTAAGCCCATTACTTTTTTTTGCTTAATATTACTATCTTTGTTTCCAAACAAAATTAATTTTTTTTAAAAAGACTACAATCCATGTTTTCAAACACTTTAATTCTTTTTAATACTTCTATCCTTGTATCCAAACATCTCCATTTTGTACTACAACTTTAATAATATAGATACCAATTACAGAATATTACGATTTGCATTTCACTTGGAAAATGTAAAAAGTTTAAAACAGTATTCACCCACACGTTTATATTTCAGCCAATGTTATTTCTCCTTCACCAACGTATACATAATCCTTTACGGTTCCTCAGTTTCATGCTATACTTGCTTCAACATTTTTGCTTCTGAAAAAATCTGCAAATTGTGTGGTATTCAGTTCACTCTACAACATTAAATGTCTTTTTTCTGGAACCGACCGCATCAGCCGATAGGATTTATCAAAAAAGAATCTACAAATTTGGTTACACTTTATAAAAAAAAAAACCCATAAATAAAATAAAAAGAACAACCTGATTATATTAGGGTTTTTTATCTAGACAGTAGAAAAGTCTTCTTGCTGCGTTTTTAAGAGGGGAGGGGCCCATTATTGTGCAGAAACTAAAGCCAAAAGTCGCCAAATAACAAACCGTTGTGTGGTGTTTATTTCAGTGGGGCATGCATACAGTGGAAGAAACACCAACTGCAGATCAAGGGAATGAGAGTAAGAGAGACTCAGGAAATGAGAGTAAGAGAGACTCATCTTAAAACACACGGGCAAGGCTATCAAACTTCAAGACGTGCCCCAAGAAGGAAAAACAAATGTGATGATAATTAGAAGACAACAAATGGAGCTTAAGGCCATCTTTATCGCTAAACCCCAAAGTTAATTATTGTGCAGAAACTATTGTCTTCAAATGGACAAATGAAATTACATATGTCTTCTTATTTTTCTGATAAAGTTAGTAATTGGGAAGAGCTAAATATACCAATAATAACCTGAAACTTTTAACCTCACATCATTTGAAATCAGTGTACATTTGATTTAGTCGTCTTTTATTATTCGCTTAATCATCCTAATGTCAAAACCCATCTGGTTAAAAATGGATTGCAAAGAACATTGAAGTGTTTGCTGTTGTCAAATCCATCAATGACACTTTCACTTTTACTATATTCTCATCTATTATTATTACTCACATTCATAACATTACAGCACATTCTTATCATATATAATGATCAATCATCGTCTCTTATTTTTCAAGATTTCAATATGTAGTATATTATTGGGTATTTCCAGTCGTATAAGCATATCATGTAACTAGTGTCAATCGTCGTTGATATCATCAGTGCTATACTTGCATCAGACTATTAATAAAATCTTTACACTGGCAAAAGAAACATACCAGTTTTATCGGAAACTTGTTGTTGAATATCTTCATCTTCACTCTATATTTTATTCTATGTATAGAGTAAATGGAGTAATGAACAAAGAAATAAAAACATTACTTTATAAATGGAGTAGTGCTTTTATTTTATGTTTACTATTCCATTTTATACTTCATTTATTTTATAAATAGAGTAAAATATAAAGCAGAGACTGAGATGATCTTAAGGTACGAATACGATTTAATAAAGGAGAAATCATGTGTTTATAGATTAAAACAATAAGCCGGACCGTAATTAATACATTTCCTTATTAAATGAACCATTAAGGCAAAAACTTTCATGCTTGCATGAAGGAGTTGCTTTCATTTTTCAGACTTAATCTATCGTTTATATTGAAGATAATATATATCTATCTCCATATGTGGGATAAAAAATCATATATTTGAATTTGTTAAGGAATTTCAACAAGTTGCAAAGATAAAAATGAGAAATGTAGCAAAGATGCTTGTGGATTACACTTCTAGAATAACATAACGAGAATACTATACATAGATATATATATTTGCGTGCCCGTTCTGTGTATGACGCATTATGTTAGTGGGAGGAGGAAAAAGGAATGAGTGAGTCTCAAGATTGTTGTGTGATTAGAAATAGCTATTTACAAGTTCAAAAATCACATATGGCTTATACAAAATATATTGTTCTTTGATCACGTATATGTGAATAAATTGTTACGGCTTGGCGATCTCTGTATGTTGATGCTCAGATATTCCATTGAAAAATGTTTTCTTAGTGTAGATGCCAAAAAAAAAGTAGACCCTGATCGGCGATTTCTTATATTGCTCTGAGAAAAATACATTCATCACATAACAGAGTATTGAAAACCTAACTGTACTTAGATGTATACAGATAGAAAACCATGTCTCTGTATCCCTTCCTTCTAAGAGCATCTCCAACTCCACTCCATAATTTACTTCAAATTGAGAAATGAAATTAAAAATAGAGTGATGATAAAAAAATAAAAGCATTACTCTATTTATGGAATAATACTTTTTATTTTTTGGTATAATTCCATTTTCTACTTCATTTTCAACTTCATTTCTCAATTTGGAGTAAATTATAGAATTGGGTTGGAGATGCCCCAAGTATGCAACACCAAGTAAATATCTAAACACAATCCTATTTTCAATTTTTTTTCTTTATGTTTCTCATTATTCTTTAATATCACTCAAAAACCTGCTAATGAGTGCATATTTATAATCATTAATATCCATACAGTCAAGTAGCTTTTGTTAGATATAAATAAATGACTGGTGATTATCGAATTTATGCAGCTATAAGTTCAGCATTGTTTTATATTCCTAGATAAGTTAAAATTTGTTTATATTTTACTAGTCCCTATTAATTAGTTCGATAGTGAGTGTGATCATGTCGATCTATATATCAACTAAGAATAAGATATATATATATATATATATATATATATTATATATATATATAAACTTCATTTTTTGAACATTTATTAAACTTCTTTTTTTTGAACGAGACATTAATATAAACCTAAACTTACTTTTCGGCACTCACGAGTACAATTTTGTTTCTCAAAATCAGCCCTAGATATTTTTTTATTATTATCACATGCTAAGTGAAAGAAAATGATCTCTCGGACGGCAGTTTAGAATATTGACTTGTTTGTTAAGATTATGAAACGTAGTTAGTTATCTTGATTTCAGTGATAACTATCCAAAAAGTGATAACTATCTAAAGGTAAACTGAATTTTGTCTATATACCAAAAAATAAGAACAATACTTAGGTTCACCCCTAAGATGAACTTATAAATTCACCTCTTTCTTTATTTCAATTATATTACCATAAATATTAATGTCACATAAATAAATAAATTATAAATTACAAAATAAGTAAACTTTAAATTATAAACTCTAAATTCGAACTCTAAATCCAAATCTTAGATTTTTAATTTTAAACCAAAACTTAAAACCCTAAACCCAAACCTATACCCTAACCCAAACTATATAACCTAAATCCTAAATCAAAATTTAAATACTAGACCCTAAACTCAAACCATAAACTTCTAAACCCAAACTCTAAACCCTAAACCCAAACTCTAAAACCCTAAAATCCTAAACCTTAAACCCAAAATCTAAAGCCCTAAACCCAAACTCTAAACCCTAAATCCTAAACTTTAAACCCGAACTCTTTGAAAATTTGGGGTTTATGATTTATAGTTTGGGTTTAAGGTTTAGGATTTAGGGTTTAGAGTTTGGGTTTAGGGTTTAGAGTTTGGGTTTAGGGTTTATGGTTTGAGTTTAGGGTCTAGTATTTAAATTTAGATTTAGGATTTAGGGTAATATAGTTTTGGTTTAGGGTATAGGTTGTGGGGTTTAGGATTATGGTTTGGTTTAAAATTTAAGATCTAAGATTTAGATTTAGGGTTTGAATTTTAGAGTTTATGATTTAAATTTTTATTTTGTAATTTAATTTATTTATTATTTATGTGACATTAATATTTATGGCAATTTAATTGAAATAAGGAAAGAGGTGAATTCATAAGTCATCTCGGGGGTGAACCTAAGTATTGTTCCAAAATAATAATTAAACAACAAAGGTACATATATTGAAGTTCCAAATCCATAATATTTCCTCCGCTTTATATTACATGTTATTGTAGAAAAAACATTTGTTGCAAACTAAGTGTCGTTTTAGCATTTTAATGCAGAATTTATTTTTTATTTTTCAGTTTATTTTTTTATTGATTGAAATATGAGTAGATATATTGGTAATGGTGTTTTTATATAGAAAAATGTAAAAATTAAATGATTTATTAATCTGTGTGCACAATTTAAAGTGACACTTATTATGAAACATAGAAAATATATCCGAATTGTAGCGGTTTGTCAACCCCTATAATTAATACACATATTTAAGTTCATATATATAATTGTTCTCAATATATACATATATAAATATATCTAATTTAGAATTGATGACTCTACAAAATAGATATATATATGATCCAGCGAGACGCATAAAAACAAACACACGATGATTTATTCTCAAATGATCTTACATAAAACATACAATGATCTTACAAAGCATATGGACAGTGTTATTGTCACAACTAACAACTTACAACTCACAAAGGCGTAGATGATTTTAAGTGGATCCCACTGAACTCTCTTTTGCCGGTTACGCCAACCTTCTTTCTTTTAGAAACAAAATTTCTAGTATAATGTTTAGTTCTGCATGAAGACATTTACTTGGCGAAGAAAACTTGTTTCTGATCATAAATATATGGATCTACCGGTTTCGGTTACATTTACACAGTTCAAACTAGCTACTATTGCAATCCTAGTCGTTCATTCTATGTTTTTGTGCCTTGAACCTCGAATCACCTTGGATCCGAAGCAAACGTGGTCAAATGAGTGGATTACAGATGAGTTGATTGATGAATGACGATTCGGAAGAAACGGGGTCAAATGAGTTCGAGTATATATATGCTATACAAAATTATGAGCCTTATTTTTTAGTACTAAGCATATGTATAATGTATTATATACGCTCTGATTAAATATACTAGAATGCTATCTCAGTATATCTCTATGTATATGCAGTGTATATGTGCGTGTGTTTATAACAATAGTCAAGAGAGGGGAAAGTTTTTTAAGCTGTCGTAAGGAGTTTATTCAACCGGCCAAAAAAACTCAGATAAATGTCGATGGGACCAACTAAAGAATGATTAGTTTCGCCGCTTGATTAGTGACCGTCGCCGACCCACCACCGTCCTACGTGGACATTTCTTTCTTTTTTCTTACACTTGCAAAGTAGCTTGTAGTTATTTTACCGCAGGACGCCGACACAACAGACAAAAAGAAGTATCACCTTAATCACCTGTAAGAAAAATATCTAAAGGTTTTGACCCAAAAAAAAATTATATAAAAAGGTTTAAGAATTCGTCCAATTTTCATCTCAGAGTAATATTATTGAGTATGCATATTCTTCTCGTAGTTATTTTGAGAATTCTCTTTTAAAAGTAATTATGTGTTTCATACCAAATCTAATATTTAGTTTAATTAGGCGACATTTGATACCTAGCTAGAATGTTTGTTAAGAAAACAAAAAAGTACAGGCGTATATTATAAGGATTTTATATGAACGATTTTTGTTAAATAAAGACATTTAACTTTGTCTAATGTAACAGCGCAACAGGATAACTCCTCACCTTTAAAGCGGTTAGCATGCGTTTAGATTTAAGAATTTTTTTTTAAAGCATGCGTCAACCTTAAAAGAGGGAAAAAATGTGCAGAGGAACAAGCAAAACAATTCTTTCAATCCAAAATATGAATTTGACACCGTGCATGGAACTCGACTGAAGGACATACTTGTCAACGTTAGAGTTCGTTAAGAAAAAGAAAAAAATCATAAGAACCTAAAGCCACTGATCAATTTCTGGCAAACCAATCAAAGTATGGAAAATCAAATCATAATTATCCTCCTACATTCTGTAACTTTCAATCATAACCAACTCTTTTATAACCATTTGGGTGTTGGGCACGTATTTTAAGCTTATAAACCAAAAAAAAAAAATTTATTTTTCGTTTTGATATAAAATATTTTAACTCTTTAGTTTACATACTAAATACAAAAAACCATTTATACCACTATTTCTTTCTTCTAGAAATATATAATGCTTTAATAATGAACGACATGTATAATACGAGTGATTATAGTACCATCGCTCAAAATTTACAAGAGCTGTTACCAAAGTTTGCAACGTTATTTCTATCTGGATTTCTGTGATGTTTTCATGATATTTATCTATTGTTTTTCCTAATAACTTTTTGATATTTAATTTTCATTTTCAAAGAATGTACGAAACTTAGTTTTCGAAAAAGTATGAAACTTAATTAATTTATAAATTAAATACATTTCCTTGTTTATTCATGAATTCCTGTTTACCGATCATTTATCAACTTCCTAATATCAATAAATTAAGATGTTAAGAAAATAATAATTTTGCTAACTATTATGATGGAGCGTAACAAGTTATGTCGAAACAAGTTTAATGAAATATAAATAGTGGCATTAGGCATAGGTCCAAAGCATGCAGGACCATATTTTGATTCACTTTTGTTATCAGTTTTTCTGTATTTTTTGGTAGCTTTAGTTTACAACCTCTTCCCTAACTTGATATAGTTAAAAGTTTTTAACCACTTTATAAAAACTAGGTATAAATAATGCTACCTAATTTTTCTGCCAGAAGACTTATTTACTCTCTCATTTACTCGAACATTTTAGCAAAGTTAGCCGACGTTTTAGCAAATCTAGATACCAATGCTTAATATAGAAAATATATTCGTATATAATAAGTCCTTAAAAATATATGTATATTGACTGCGCTTGAGTTTGCAATAACTCATTGTGCAGTGTGCATGCTGTCGTTCACTATCTTGTATAGTTGTATATATTGAATGTTTTCCACTGGTATCATAACAAAGTCTTTTAGAGAAAAAAAATCATAGCAAGTCTTTGAAAACATATTTGTGTTTTGCTGGTTTGTCAAAAAGTTCCTCAACTGTAACAAAGCTGGAGAACAAGTGTATAATTATTCTACTACAATTCTTCATATGTTAGAACTACGCTCTCAATATATCAAATCATTTTGGTACCAAAACAAGATCATAGCTTTATTTTTTGTTTCGTTAGATATGTATATATATTGGTACCAGCTTTATTTTATCTTCTACGTAAAGACAATAGCTCAACAGC
>NW_026616030.1:0-32104 GCF_000801105.2 Raphanus sativus
AACAAACTTTATCAGAAATGAGACATCTAGAGTGAAAGAGATTCTCCTTTGTTCTTTTTTCATTGGATTTGGGTTGGACACTCAAAGGTACGCCTAGTAACCAGTAGTGAACCTTGGCTTGGCTTCATCAAGAACATCCTTATCATAGATCGGACCAGAGCTCTCCACAAAGGTTCGAGCAAAACTCATCGATCACGCCATCGGCCTCCTCATCAAAGATGGGATCAAAGGTGTCGTCCAAAGTCTCTAGTAACAAGAAGGGGGCATGAACTGGGAAGTCAAGTGCTTCTTCCTCATTATCAGTATCATAAACTGGTCCGAGAATCCTCCTGTCTTCTTCAGATTCAATTCTCCATTCTCCAAGAGCACCATCACCTTTTGGTTTGGACATCGGTTGCATAGTGGCCAAGTCCTTGACACTTGAAGCACCTGATGTCTCTTGCACGGCTAGGATTCTCAACTGCTTTTCCTTTGTCAAAACGAGCAGGGACATCAGTCTTAAAAGCATTATTTGTTGTGGAAGAAGACTTACCCTTGTCTTGATAGTTTGGCTTGGAAGCAAAGGTTGGTTTTGAAGCAAAGGTCGGTTTGGAAGACCTTTTCTTTTGAGTTGTTGTTCAATCAGCACGGCCTTGTGTAGCATCTGTTCCATGCTGTCATAGTCTTCCAGCTCCATGCGGTCTTGTATGTCCCGGCTGAGCCCGGTGAGAAACTAGCCATGGTGGCGTCTAAGGGCTCATCTACATCAGCCTTGATCATCAAGGTCTCCATCTCCTGGTGTAGTCCTCAACTGACTTAGAACCTTGAAGCAAGCGCCTGAGTTTATGGTGTAGGTCTCTGTGGTATGGTCGGGGAACAAAGCGTCTCCGCATCAACATGGAAAGCTCATCCCAGTAACAACTGGCGCCACACCTGCTCTTCTCCTGCTAGTCACAACTCGATCATACCAGTTAATAGCATAGCCAGTAAATTCAGCAGCAGCAAGTCTAACCTTTTTAATATCAGAAAAATTTTGACAATCAAAACAGTTCAATCTTTCTTTCCCATTCAAGAAAGGCATCCGGATCATTCTGCCATCAAAACTTGGATTTCAATTCAAACCACCCAATCCATTATCAGTTCTCATTTCTACCAAATGGATTGACATCACCTTGGTTTTGCTGTCTAGGAGCTCTCCTTGGTCGGTTGATGGACTGATCATCATCATAAGTCTCATCTCGGATCTCAAGGTCGGATCGGCTGTGTCTCCTTGGGCGGTCACGCCTGGTTCTAGTTTGGGACTGAGCTGGTCGGCCCTGAAGTTCATCCAGCCTAAGATGGATCGCCTCCAACCTGTATTCACAGTTAGACATAGAATCATTGAGAGCACGCATCTGCAAGTTAGAACAATCCAGCAAAAGAGTTTCCGGGTCTGTTTCTTTCTTCTTCACTGCTCATGGTTTCCTGAAAACTTAAAACAAGGCAAAGTTAGAGTAAAAGCCTCACACCTCAGGTTTTTATCTCACCCACACACGTGTTTCACTCGAGTTTTTGGTAATCACACAAGAGAGTTCCTCCCAAAGTTCTAAGAGAGCAAACAAGATCACCCAATGAGATAATCCAAGTGAACACAAATGAGCAAGAGAGAGAGATAAGAGATTTTCAAGGGGAACCCGCCTTAACCACCTCAAAGGCCGGATTTCTCTTCGGCCAGCAGGCTTTCTCTTCCCACTCACCCACCAATCAAACAAAACTTTGAATCTTTTCTTTTTTTTTTTTTTTTTTTTTTTATAGCATAAACTTAGATCTTATTTTTTTTTTTTAAATGGGGGTAATGAGGGCCCGGGTTCAAGATAGATAGTTAAGAAGTGTTTAGAAGAAATGAGAGAGGAAAAGGATAGAAATAGATTTACCGGAAGAGTGGCTCTGATACCACTTGATAGAACCTAAGTAAGGATCACTCTGCCGGGGATGATATGAACTCAGATCCGAGTGGATTGAGAACTGGTGAATCGAGGGTGACACTAAGGGTTGCGGAATAGCCCAAAGATACTACCAGATGATCGAAGGTTGCCGGATGTGACGCACCGGTCCAACACAACGAAGTGTTTCACTCGGAGATAACCTC
Source organism: Raphanus sativus (assembly GCF_000801105.2). Lineage (NCBI taxonomy): Eukaryota > Viridiplantae > Streptophyta > Magnoliopsida > Brassicales > Brassicaceae > Raphanus > Raphanus sativus. Next base: position 2,108 of record NW_026616030.1, read on the forward strand.
ACCAAGCAAACTATGAATGTTCTTGAGACAAAGAACAATGAGAGAAGACTCAATAAGCAAAGAAAATCGATTGATTTTATTCATGGAAGACATCACATTATATAGAGTTGTGAGTCAAAGAAACATAAAAGAAATTATTGGAAATGACAACATTGAAAATGAAAATGTTGAAACAATGACATTGAAAATGTGAATTGGACCAAGACCAGTCAATGCGCGGAAACTGAGGAAGACTTGGCAAGGTGCATTGACTGTCCAGGTTCGTGATTCGTCCAGGTTCATCTGTGTTGATCAGGTCGTCCGCGGCAAGGAGAAGGACGGACGCAAGGCTGCCCGCATGGTTGATCATCGATGATCCATGAACGGATGAAGAGATAGCTCGACCCAAATCTTCAGAGAGCCTAAGTAACATCCCTTTGGAGAAGCTGGATGCATTGATCCATCATAAAACATCAAAGTGGTCGACAAGTCGAGATCAGCCTGATCCGGGTGTGCGGTACGTCCCAAACGGGCCAGAAAAGAATGGCTAAGTCCGGAATCAGGTTCATCTCGATGATCATGGGTTCTGACTTGACTGTTAGCTCTAGAATGAGAATGGTCGGGGAAGAACGCCTGTGGGTCGGCTGATTCGGTCATCAGGTCGTGAATCCATCCTTAGGTCGCGTCCGGGGCACTCGGGTCGATCCGGTACACGGCTCTGTCCGTTGATCTGGTACGGCTGAACGGCTGAACCTCAGTTGGACTGATCTGATCGTCCTGAGTCTGCTCCAAGTCTGGTCCAGGTCCTGGGTTCCATCACGTAGGCAGCCTTCCTTAGGTCCAGTCTCAAATCTCAATAAAAACCTTCCGCATTTATTGATCACTTGTCGTGGTTGTCGCAGAGAAACCGGACCTTCAGGGAAAGTTAGGTTTACTTAGCTTCCTCCGTTTTACTTAATCAAAATCGACAGTGCGAATTTCGGTTCCCACAGTTTGGCGCTAGAAGGAGGGGGGGTCGGATTCTCTTACTCAAAAACCTACGATTGAAAAACAACAGCATGGCCACATCACTGTCCGCAACATCGTGTCATTCGGGGATAGAGCAACGGCTGGTCAAGCAAACCTCACGACGAACTCCTCGTTATCAGACTAACGATCTAGGACATCGACGTAGCGAGAATATTGGTCGACACACCGGATGCTCGACAAATATTATATATAAAAAACACCCTCGAGAGGATGGGAATCGACCTAAACGCTATCACGGACGATCCCAATCCGATAATCGGACTCTCAGGAAACATCACAAGACCCTCGGCTCGGTCGATCTCTCGGTCAGAGCCGGGAGCGTCACGAAGACGGTGGAATTTTTGTAGTCGAACGGTCCAGCAGCAATATAACGCGATCGTCGGGACTCCGTGGTTAAATTCCATGCGAGCGATCCCCTCGACTTTCCATCTGTGCCTCAATTTCCAACCCTCTCCGGAGTGGGAAACAATACAAGGAGATCGTAAAGCGCCGCAAGTCTGCTTGGCCACTGGGTTAAAACGGAAAAAAACTCCGGGCCCGAAATTAAACCAAAAAAGCAAGCAACCCACGAACCAGCATCGCAGGACCCTCCAGAAATCTTCTGGCAATCGCAAAGAGCTGAGGTCCTAGAAGGGAACGTGAGCCCACTTGCGAACCGGTAATTTCGGTCTGCCTCGACGAGACTAACCCAGAGCGGTGCGTGGAGATTGGAGCCAATCTCCGCGATCCGTTGAAAAGCAGAACTCATCGCGTGTCTCAAGAAGAACCTTAACACGTTTGCTTGGACTGCGGAAGATATGCCGGGAATCGACATCAACATAACGAACACGAACACTCGTAAACCGAAGAACCGAGCAGCCGACCCCGGCCTTGGCCGTAGACGCCGGGCGGCTAGCGCCCGTGCTGGCCGTGGCCGCCAGGCGGCTAGCCCCGTGCTGGCCGTGGCCGCCGGCGGCTAGCGCCCGTGCTGGCCGTGGCCGCCGGGCGGCTAGCCCCGTGCTGGCCGTGGTCGCCGGCGGCTAGCGCCCGTGCTGGCCGTGGCCGCCGGGCGGCTAGCCCCGTGCTGGCCGTAGCCACCGGCGGCTAGCGTCCGTGCTGGCCGTGGCCGCCGGGCAGCTAGCCCCGTGCTGGCTCGGGTCTTCGGACAACAATCTCTGGTACACAAGTCCCAGGCCCCGGCCGTCAGAAATCTGTACTTCGAGTCTTTCCAAAGTCCTCGCAGGACGAATCATTGAGATTCCGCGTACGAAACTCCGGTTCTTACTCCAAGCTAAGACCGTCGGAAACACTTCGAAAACTCGTAAGATATCAACGGGAAGGAAGATCTTAAATTCTTCGTACGAAACAGCAATGGTTATCTTAAGACACCACTCATCTCAACCTACGAACGAATGAAGAACTTCCAAAGAAATCGTAGAAAACAACGGAAGTCCTAGAGACGGCCCGAAAGGGACCAAACGTGATCGGACAGTCCGTTTACGATTATCTAAGATAGACACGACGATTTACATTTATCTTTACGTAACAAGATAAATGTTAAATTTCCGGAAGGATAAATGTCAAGTTTCCCGAAGATCAATGTCAAGTTTCCCGATAAGTATGGAGGCCGACGAAAATCAGCGTTTCTAATGCTAAAGTTCGATAACATTTTACGGAACACCTTTCGTAAAATAAATTCTCGAAATATTTCACGAGACAGCTTTTGCATGATTAAACTCGACAACATTTTACAAAACAGTTTCCGTAAAATTAACTCGACAACATTTTGTGAAATAACTCTCGTAAAATAAAAGGTCAACAACGTTCTAGGAAACGACTTCTTTGCTGGGGGTCAAGATCGATCAAGATGAAATCGATACCTGAAAGTCTCGGAAAAACCAAGTGTTAATCAAGAAACCTTGAGAAACCAAGTGTTAATCAAAAAACCTTGAGAGACCGAGTTGATCGAGAAAACGCACAAGTGACACGAGGAGCACGGTCCCGGGCAGCTAGACACAGCGTCCCGCTCTAGGCGCCCCGGGCGGCTAGACGCAGACTCCTGCTCTAGGCGCCCCCGGAACTATTCGGCGAACGCGGCAAATCCTCGCAAAACTATTCCGACGATAGTCCAATCCAATACTTTGCACCTTTCGTAAAATAATCCTAGACAATACTTCACGAGACAGCTTCTGCGCGATTAAACTCGACAACATTTTACGAAACAGTTTCCGTAAAATTAACTCGACAACATTTTGTTGAAAAACTCTCGTAAAGTAAAAGCTCGGCAATATTTACGAAATATCATTTGTAAAGAAAAACAATATCATAAGCTTCTTGACCTGACCAGTTCACTCATAGCTTGACGAAATATCAAGCCTCACTCAAGTGACGTCTTGCCAATCATTTTCGCTTGTCCGCCCACCTTAGCCTTCTTCGAGTTTCGCCTACTTCTCCTCCCTTTGCTTCAACGATTCTGCACTATTCCTTCGGGTACATGGTCGATTTAACCAACAGTACGAAGAAACGAGGATATGAACTTAGGCGAAGACCTTTGACAATAAAACGTTAGAAGATAAAGAGGAACGGACATGAGGCAATCTCGAGTAATCAATGAGACTAAGGTACGTCCGACTTAGGAAATTTTATCATAGGAAAGGAATGGGAACGTCTTGTAAACTGCCGTAAAATTTAGGGAACTTAGAACCTAGGTGGAAAGTCTAGCAAGCTAAGTCTTAGGCATTTTCTTCCAGTTTGTTCTATTGTTTCTTGACTGCCTAGGCAGAACACGCAAACCGATCTAATCTCTCGAAAATCCGAGAAACGATCGCCGCGCATTCTTGGCATATCTTTCCGCTTCCGTGAGACTAATGGCTCGACGGTGAGCTACAAAATTAACGAAATAACCTTCGGTAAAACTTCATGAGTAACCCGAAGCAACTTTCGCCAAAAAAAAAAACAATCCACGATTTGTCGTAAAACGTCAAACGGATATTATGCAAGCAGTTTGTCGTATAACCCAAAATCGGAAATCATACGATAACGAAACTAGATCCTAACAACCAAATGGTTAAACGGAAAATCTTAAACTTATCATAAATCGATTAAGTTCTATACGCCCCATAAAACGCGGCACGAAAAGAAATGCTCGTAGCAAAGCTCCTAGAGCTATACGAGTCATTCTTACAAAAACAAATCTCAGAAGGCCAACACTTCACGAAACATAGTGAAGTTAGACGCTTCCCCCTGGTAAAATTTACGCGACCCTTCGGTCCTAAATCCTCAACACAATTTGCCAACTACTAAACGGCTGCGACAACGGATCCAGTATCCATAAAACGATTATCACATCCAGACACATGTCTCTCATCGCTTACACCTAAAATCGCTCGCTAAAAAGTAGCATACGGACCAAGCGACAAAATCACAATCCGAAGTGACTACTCGGATTCTATCCTTAACACTTGACGAAAGTATAAATCAAATCATAAGCGAAAGCCCATAATCCTCTATGGCATGAGAAAAATAAAATCACAGCACTGCGAGAACGTCGCTTCGTGCTCGGATAAACATTTTTCGATAACAAATTCATACGCCTTCAAAACGGCATCATTTCGTTGTTGCTGATCACAACAAACGAACTCTAACGTCCTAAACAGACAAGCCACCTAAGGGTAGGCTCTTTTACATCCGACAAGGATCCCATAGCGCGCTATACAAAAAATCCAAATTTGGTTCAGCACTTCGTAAAGGAAGTAGCTCGATTCGTGCCCAGACAAATCATATAAGCCGATACCACTTCGCGGATTTTAAAACGGTACAAATCAGGTTAAAATCACAAACAGGCAAAACGAAAGCCGATTTGTCATCGCACAGCCTCAGTCTGAGAGTAAACCTAGGTCTTGCCCTAAAACCCAGCCTTGCTGGTATCTTAACATCTCATAGGCAAAGCGTCAACGACGCGAGATCCCAAAACTTGTCTCTTCACTCAAGTCTGTACGTTTTCACGAATTTTCGCGTAAATCGTAAACCGCAGGAAAATCTCGCTTTGTACAAACTACGGATACGGTGATCGTCAGGGAGGCAGGAATGAGACGACAACTCACACCCTGCCCCTCTAACTTCGACAAACAGAAGTTCTAAACGCAAAATATTTTATAAATGCATACCGCGAGTTCAATACAACGCCCTAAAAAGGGCAGGGACTCAAAGCCACCAACGGCCAGTCCCAAAATCATACATAATGGCCAACCAACGGCCGAAATGTAATCAAAATAAAAATCTCTAAAGGGATTGATGAACCTAGACGCTCCCCGGAGCATCACCTTCATCCTCAAAACTCACCCAAAGTAGGAATGGTCTCACCGTCGCCTCCATTGGTCGCACCACCACTGCATGTCTCATATGCGCCGGCTTCGCGATCCTTGACTGCGTGGTCCTGGTCCTCCGAATCCTCCGAATGCAGGACAAGGGTGCACACGGATTTCAGACCAGCAAGAATCGAGTCGAAGTTGAGCAACGAACTCACGGTCTTCCCGACGTCACGTTCAAGATCGCCAATCAAAGGTGATGTGGATTTCCGCAATGAAATACTCTTAGCCAAAAATTTCGATTTTCAACTCATAATCTTCCGCCCGCAAGATCGCTCCCGCATCTTGCATGCTGGGGGGCTAACTGTTGGGGTCAAAAACGGTTATCTCGAAATCAACGGCTAAGTCTATTTGTCATACGAAAGTATAAGGAAGAAACGGGAAGTGATCTAAGTTTGGATAGGCCGAACGACAAGGAATCCGCCTTGAAACTTCAAAGAGCCCGTTCTCTCAAACCGTGAGGACTCAGAAAACGATCAAGATATCAAATCGAAGCCCTCGTCGAGACGCACGTGCTGGTCCTGGCCGCCGGCGGCTAGAGCCCGTGCTGGTCCTGACCGCCGGGCGGCTAGCGCCAGTGCTGGTCCTGGCCGCCGGAAAACTTCGAAGAGCCCGTTCTCTCAAACCGTGAGGACTCAGAAAACGATCAAGATATCGAATCGAAGCCCTCGTCGAGACGCACGTGCTGGTCCTGTCCGCCGGGCGGCTAGCCCCCGTGCTGGCCGTGGCCGCCGGCGGCTAGCACCCGTGCTGGCCGTGGCCGCCGGGCGGCTAGCCCCGTGCTGGCCGTGGCCGCCGGCGGCTAGCGCCCGTGCTGGCCGTGGCCGCCGGGCGGCTAGCCCCGTGCTGGCCGTGGCCGCCGGCGGCTAGCGCCCGTGCTGGCCGTGGCCGCCGGCGGCTAGCGCCCGTGCTGGCCGTGGCCGCCGGGCGGCTAGCCCCGTGCTGGCCGTGGCCGCCGGCGGCTAGCGCCCGTGCTGGCCGTGGCCGCCGGGCGGCTAGCCCCGTGCTGGCTCGGGTCTTCGGACAACAATCTTCGGTACACGAATCCCAGTCCCCGGCAATCAGAAGTCCATACTTCGAGTCTTTCCCAAGTCCTCGCAGGACGAATCATCGAGATTCCGCGTACGAAACTCCGGTTCTTACTCCAATCTAAGACCGTCGGAAACATTTCGGAAACTCGTAAGATATCGACGGGAAGAAAGATCTTAGATTCTTCGTACGAAACAGCGATGGTCATCTTAAGACACCACTCGTCTCAACTCTACGAACGAACGAAGAACTTCCAAAGAAATCGTAGAAAACAACAGAAGTCCTAGAGACGGCCCGAAAGGGACCAAACGCGATCGGACAGTCTGTCTACGATTATCTGAGATATATACGACGATTTACGTTTATCTTTACGTAACAAGATGAATGCTAAATCGACGGAAGGATAAATGTCAAGTTTCCCGAAGATAAATGTCAAGTTTCCCGATAAACGTGGAGGCCGACGAAAATGGAAAGAAGCCCGCCTTGCGGCCCAGAAGGAGAATAGACCGTCATAAGAAGGAGTATATAAAGGAGCTTTGGGAGAGGAAGAAAGGCAGAGCGAAAATCATTAAGAGAGAGAGAAATCCGAGATTGGAGACCTAGAAAGCTCCTGTTAGGTTAAGAACTTAGAATTTAGGCGGTAGACTAGCAAGGTAGGACCTAGAACGTCCGGCCGCCTCTCGTTCTATTTTCATCTTGTCCGCAGGCTCCTGTCTCTCTCGGAAGGATCTAACAATCCTTTTACTTAGAGTTCCGCACACAGAAACCCTAGGCGTTATTCTCGACACGCCCGTTTCTATGACAAACGCTCGTACTAGACGAACTCCGCCAGGCAGTTCGATCTCTTGTTCAAATCTTTCTAACTGAACTACGTCCGACTTGATCCTCGAAAGGGGTACGTAGGCAGCCTTTCTCAAGGTCCAGTCCCAACTCTTAACAAAACCCTTGTATTTAGAGTTCCGCACATAGAAACCCTAGGCATTATTCTCGACATGCCCGTTTCTATGACTAACGCTCGTACTAGACGAACTCCGCCAGGCAGTTCGATCTCTTGTTCAAACAACTCCAACTGAACTACGTCCGACTTGATCCTCGAAAGGGGTACGTAGGCAGCCTTCCTTAAGGTCCAGTCTCAAATCTCAATAAAACCTTTCCGCATTTATTTGATCACTTGTCGTTGGTTGTCGCAGAGAATCCGGACCTTCAGGGAAAGTTAGGTTTACTTAGCTTTCCTCCGTTTTACTTAATCAAAATCGACAGTGCGAATTTCGGTTCCCACATCCCCAGACTTACTCCTTTGCTTGTCCTCAAGCAAAAACAGTAGTCTTTGGAAAAGGTTGGAAATAGCAGGAACTCAAGGACTCAATATATTGAAGTCATCACTCTATGAGTTTGCAATTCATGTCTAAAATCCTAATCACAGAAGTTCATCATGCCTTATCCTAGCTTAGCAACTAAACTCATCTAGTCAACAACTTAGCAATTCTCATCTGACATTCCCCTCTACTAACCTCATTTCTTAACATAAAATAAAGTGCAGGCTTTACCTTGGGAGTATCGATCAAAGAACACATGGATTCAACTCAAACAAGTATCTGAACACACAGGTAGTCTTCTCTGATCCCTTTCTCCCTTCATCTCTTTTCTCTATATCTCTTATTAGTTTCAATTTCAACAGGTTTCGATGCCACATAGGTCATCTAGTCTATCTCATTGACATTTGCATTGTAACTCATACATTTTGACAAAGTGTAGCGAATAATGGGGTCTTTGGTAATTTACCTATCCCTCGTTTCCACAATGTGTGATCATCCTTGAGATTTAGAATACTGGGGTCACAGGAGACACTCCTACCCCTTTGCTTCTCAAGAAATCATTTCAATCTTTTATAACATAAACTTAGATCTCGAGATGCCGAAGAGAGAGAAGGAAGGGAACCAGAAACACACAGACTTTTTACCTTCCAGACTTGTAAGAGGATTCCGATCCAGTGATATCCAAGCCCCAAGACAAGCAAATAAGTCAGTATTAGTGTTGGAGGTCAGCTTTGGTTCCTTCAAACAATCTTAGCTAGTGAATATAGATAGCAAGTTGATCCACTTTAGCATCTTTAGTACTATCTGCAATTAGTAATCTAGAATGGTGCTAAAGAGTGGTCAGACAATCAAATAATAATCCATATCAATGTTCCTATTTAATACTTATGCGAAAAATAATTTTGAAAACATATTAATAAAAACTAAAATAAAAACACATATTAGTAAACTCCCCCCAGACTTAAATTACACTGTCCCAGTGTAACATCCGGTGGTGAGGTAGATAAATAAAACATAATAAATATAACAAGTTAGAATGAATAAACCTGATCGACAAGATGTCGATCGATTCGTAGTGGTCTACGTCGATCGTTAGTAATGGTCGTGTGGTGTCGAGCGATATGAATTTTGAATGTCGGTCGATGGAATTATCATTCTACTTGGATCTTAAATAAAAAACTGCAAAATAAAATCGAAAAAATAAAAGTAAAAAGAAAATAAAATAGAATAAAGAAAAAGAAAACCTAATAGTGGGTTGCCTCCCACTCAGCGCAGTGAGGGTTTTTGTTCGCTGGTGGGCAAACACTTTCCTCATCTTTGGACTCAGCGGCAGTGAAGCTTCTTGTGGCATCACCTGATCTTGTCCATCTAGGAGATATCTTTGCTAAATCGGCTTTGATTACTTGCAACCTTCGGACCAAATCTTTTGTGTCTAACTGATGCTGGTGGAAATCAAATCTTGAATGCGCACTTAGTTCGGCATGTTGGTCTTTTGCGTGTTAAACCTGAGTTTGTTGATCCTTGTCGGCCACGGCGGTGGTATCGATCGGTGCCACAATTGGTATGTCGGTCGCTTTGCTGGGATCATTGTTGATCGACTCCGTGTCAGATTTGTCGATCGATTCTGAATGTTGGCCTTGGTACTCAAGATTGCTCTGCATAGTGCGTATCTCATTCTTCAAGAGACCAGTAGCTCTGCAAAGATTGGTCACTCTTGCATTGAGAGTCTCCTCAATGTGATCACTTCTTTCTGTGAGTCTCTCCTCCATAGAATTCATGGTTTCGTAAAGCTGATCTTTGATATCATCAACTTCTGCTGCAGTGCATACTCTCTTCGCTGGTGGTGGTTCGGTGTCGATCGACGTTGGTCGAGGCCTGTCGATCGATGCTTCGTAGCTGTCACGGAGATCAATATAAGCCTGAATAATGCTCATGTCTCTTTCTAACTTTTCCAGCTGCCGTGACATTGTGTGTTGGCATCGCAGGATAGGGGAACTGAAGAGTTCATGTTTTCTTACATACGCTTTCATCCTATCTTCCAGTTCTGCGAACCTTTTGTCGATCGATGATGAAGTATATGTGTCGATCGATGAAAAAGTGGCAAGCTTAGCTTTGTCATTCTGGCGAATTGTGTCCAACTCTTTCTGTAGAAGATCGATCCTCTTGCTTAACCATTCGACATTGTTGTTGAGAGGGCTGTAGACGTCTCCAATCCGTGTATTGACGTAAGCAATCTCCCATTCATCTTTCTTAGGTGATGAACATTCCGGTCGGTCCATGGATGTAGTCTTGCCGATGTCGATCGATGGTACATGTACTCTATCGGTCGATACTGGTGGCGTAGCCTCTTTCTCAAACGTGGTTAATATGTTTCCAAGCTCCACTCTTATCTCAGCCATATCATTCTGGAAGTCTTTGTAACTGACATCCAAAGGCTGGAAAGTGTCTTCCACCAATGTGCGCATGTTTGCCTCAAGGTGCGCCTGAGCTCTCCATACATCAGTCACCATATCATCCACCTCCTCTCTACTGTAGGGCACTGGTGGTGGTGTGTATGCATGGGAAGGGCGTGTGTGTATTGGAAGTTGTAAGCAACCTTTGTGAAAAAGGGATGCTCTATCCAAAAGTCTCTTTACTTGCTCCTTGGTAACATGGATGATTTCACCATCAACTCCGCTAGCATAGCAAAACTCATCTCTGTAGACACCATATTCATCCTTAGCCTCCCACTTGAATCTCTTGGATCCATCGGTAGTGAAGGCACGTCGTCCAAACTCCAGTCGTCTGTCGGGCGATCGGACTCTCGGTCTGTCGATCGATCCTGGATATCCGCCGTCGATCGACGGTGTTGAAACGATGTTGATCGATTGTGAATGTCGAGGTGGACCGAAGTGTTGAGGAACTGGATCCTCCCTTGTGTTGGTGTTGTGGTTGTCCTGGACATGTTGTAGGATGTTTTGATGGCTGCGTTGCTGTGTGAACAGGTTTTCTTGGCCATTGGCAATTTGGAGGATGTCTGCTATGTCTTCTCTGGTTATGTGCAGAACTCTTCCATCCATAGCTCTTGCATAGCCATCTGTGTCCCTGAAAATTCCAAATTCATCAGGTGTTAGTGAAACATTCCTGATATCATAAGGTTCATGAGATCTCGGTTGAGCTCTGTTGAAGGTGTCGATCGATGGGTGTGTGGTGGTGGCGATCGATCGATGATGCACGTCTAGCTGCACTGTTCGATCGATTGAACATGTTGTTGCAGTCTTCCATTGATGAATCTCTGAATGCTGGAAGCTGCTGGGTAGAAGGTGAAAAGTTCTGAATTTTCGTGGCTTGGGTCGTCAACCTTTTATACCCATGTGTTGCCCTAATCGATGAAATTCCGATTTTGTCCTTTAAGTCGTCCGGGTTAATATCGATCGATATTATACTGGCAATGTCGATTGATGGACGATGTCGTTTTGCTGGATGAAGTAGATAATCGATCGATGGTGGGCGTTTGTTGTCGATCGATTGTGGTGCAAATCTGTCATTCTCCAAGTAGATTTCCCAAGCTCTCTCTTCCCAATAGTCTTCATCATATTCTTCACTGTGGTCTCCACTATGGAACGAGGTGGTTGTGTCTACTGCAAAACTCTCATGAAATCCGCTATATGCCCAACTCCTTATTGAGTAATCATCTTGCTTTCGGTTGGGTGGGATGGCGAAATTCGGGTAGCAATGATCTGGTAGATCGAGTTCATCATCCGGTGGGTCTCTGTCGATCGATGATCCATAGTTGTTGTCGATCTCCTCTGACTTGAATGTGTCGATCGATGACGTCAAAGTACTGTCGATCGATCCCGAGTACTCTGTCTCGTACTCAACTTCACAATGACAAACTGCGATGATACCAGTATCATCTTCCTTTACCACTAATTTGGCTGGTGGTTTGTCAAGCTTGACAGGGTCGTAATGGATATCTGGATATATCTTAGTCAAGCACATCATGTTGGTTTTCATGTCACATATGGCTCCTACTGTAGCCATAAATGCTCTTCCAAGTAAGAGGGAAGAGTTCCAATTTAACTTAATGTCTAGGACATGAAAATCCACAGGGACGATAGCATCACCAATGTGTACCTCTAGGTCTTTGATGAAGCCTCCAGAATTTCTTTGAGAGTAATCCACGAAAGTAAAGATCTGTGGTGAAGGCTCTACTTGCAGGCCCAGATGGTCTGCCATGACCTTTGGTAAAATGCTGACTGATGAACCAGTGTCACATAGTGCGTGAGTAAATTCAATACCTTGTACCACACAGGGTATTGCAAACTTCCCAGGATCACTCTTCTTTAGCAAAGTAATCCTTTTCCTCATCTCTTCTCTGACGTTGTCAAACCTTCTCCTAATTTCAGTTTCAGTCTCCCTTGTTTCCCTGAAGAACATCCACAATCTCTTTGTGAAATAAACCTCCTCAAAAGGTTTCTCTGGTGGGATTCTGATAACTCTCTTAGTGAAACCATCAATCTCCTTTTCATTAGCTTCCCTCTTAAGGTTCTTAGGAATCTTCTCCTTCTGACTCCTTAACCTTCTTGCTTCAGTTACTTCTGATGTAGGTGTAGTGTCTGAAGGGTTACTAGTTATTTCGGTAGGGATAGCTTGTGGTTTCGGCGTGGGTCTGAGTGCATTGATTCGGTTGCTGTCTATCGATGGTAGTTGCACTCGGTATATGAGAGGTGCGTGTCGATCGATAGGTGGAGAATAGGATCGATCGATACGGTTCTCTTCGTTGTGTCGATCGATGAGTGGCTCGTCTCGTCGGTCGATATCTTCGTAGGTGTGGGTGGGTGGGTATGGATGAGAAGCCGTGAACTCAGCATGTGTCAAAATCCTAACCGCGTTGCAGTCTGCAAGCGTGTCCGGATAAGACATCGTCGATGTCGATCGATGTGGGCTAGTTGGTGTCGATCGACACCATTGTGATCCACCGAGACTTAGCGAACTTTCCACTTCAAAGTCTCCTTCTTGTAGCTTCTCCTGTTTCACCACTTGCCAGAAATCATCATCTATGATAGCATTGACGTGGTGTCTCCTATTTCCTTCCCCTACTTCCTTAGAAGTTCCAATCCTCCTGATAGAGTCTTCAGTTTGGACAATCTGTGTCTCAAGTTTCTTAACTTGAGTGCAGATGGTATCTATCCTCGTGGTCAGATTGTTAAAGACAGAATCAATCTTCCCATTGAAGTCTACTGTAAGCTTCTGCTGACCTTCCAGAACTCTATCAATCATGGCATCAAACTTACTTTCTTGGGTGGGTGGTGGTGGGTTTTGGTAAGCTGAATTGCCGTAGTTCCTTGTGTTGGTGAAGGGTTTCTGATACTGTGAACTCTGGTTGTAGTTACTCTTCTGACCACTGCCAAAAAAGTTTCTGTTTCCACTCTGGTTTCCATATCTTTGAAATCCAGTACCTCCAATGTAGTTCACATCTTCCTCTGTATCATCCTCTCTAGCCTCTCCTTCTTCAGCTGAGCAGACTGGTTGTCCCAGAAAAGCATGTAAAGCAGCTATCTTGGTTCTGACTTCATTCATCTGGTCTTCACCTATGGCTGCAACCGATTTCTTCTTGTCAGAGTCAGTGTTCTTGGTGCTGCTGCTGTTGGCTAGGTTCTCAATAAGTCTCACAGCCTCTCTTGGATTCCTAGTTTTGAAGTTCCCCTCACTAGCAGTATCAAGAGCCATCTGATACCTTAAGGCGATACCTCTGTAAAAAGTGCTTAACAGCTGCACTTCATTGAATCCATGGTGTGGACAGTCTCGCTGGAAGAACTTGAATCTTATCCACGCGTCTTTAAAAGTCTCACTAGGCTTTTGCGCGAAAGTGGCTATTTTGCTCCTTAAGTCTTCAGCGCGTGCCTCATCAAAGAAATTACGCAGGAAGGCGTTTTTGATGTCGGCCCAGGATGTCAGTGATCCTGTAGGTAGCTGCTTTAGCCAGTGGAAAGCTTCTCCAATCAGTGAGTATTTGAAGAGCTTGTAGAGTAGGTAATCCTCGGGGACTCCATCAATACGAATAGCAGCGATAAGATCCTCGAACCTCTCCAGATGGTCCATATGATGCTCGTGTGATTGCCCATAATAAGGTATCTGAGACACGAGAGAGTAGTACTGAGGCTTGAGCTCGAAGTTCGGCTTCTGAATCTCTGGAAGTCGAATAGCTGATCTGTTGGTGTAGTACTCGTCTGGACGGTTATAGTCTGCCAACGATCGTGTTTGAGCTTCTCCTGTAGCCTCAGCTTCAGTTTCAGGGATTATGTTTCCCTGTGCATCTAGTTTCTGACCTGTTGCATTACGCAGATGACCATCTTGGTCATACAGGTTTCCATTCTCGCCCTGCGTGAGAATGACAATCGCGACCATGCTTCGCGGAGTAGTGTCGATCGGTATACGGTTAGAAGTATCGATCGATGTAGATCGGTGAACGGTATCGATCGACGGTGCTGTCGGAGTCTCGGTCGACTCTTGAACGTGAGTATCAGTCGACGGTAATGCGGTTCTATCGATCGATGCGGAGCATAGGTCTTTGCGAATTGAGCGTTCCAAGTGTGCAGGATCCTCTGAGAATAATAGTTGATTTCCCTTGTTGCTTCTGGTACTGCTGGGCATGTACCTGAAAAGACAAGAAAGAAAAATTTAAATAAGAAAGGGGGTAAAAGAAAAACCTAAGATTAATAAGATTAAATCTAATGGCGATCAAAGCTCCCCGGCAACGGCGCCAACTTTGATAGTGCTCAAATTACCCAGTAGAGCTTACTCTCTCAAATAAGAGGTACAGCTGTAGTACTTAGGGATCGAATCACGAGGAGCTAGGGAACCAATTAAATAAAATCTACTAATCAATCCTAGGCAAAGTTGGTTTATATGATAGAAATAAAAATAACAAATCCTAAAATGAGCAAGGCAGTTGCTCCAACTAACAATATGAAGGGTTGTTTAAATGGGATAAAGAGTGCTAGACATAGGGTTTCTATTCAGGGATGGAGATTATAATCTCTATAAATGCTTTAATAAGTTGCTTGCATGATACTATAGATCTCAGCCGCTTAACATATGTGAATGAATCATTGGTTAAAATATCTAGATCTCTGGCCACACCTTTCGCATGATGACACAGAAAAAGAGTCGGTCGATATCCTTTTGAGATATCGAGCGATACACCTTTCGCGGCGCCGATCGATTTACCAGTAGGGTATCGATCGACGACTTCTAGATCTGCCTAGGCGCGAACTTAATATGACCGCGAAACAGGCATCGCTCAAATGGATAATTCAAGATAATCTAAGATCCTAGTGATCTATGTTCTAGTTAGCTACTCTAAAACAAGCATAGGGTACAATCCATTTGATGAGTATCACAACTTAGCAATTATAGCTTGGGGCTAATCTCACAAACCTATTTAAACCCTAGATCTAACAAGTAGACTACTCAGACATAGCTAAACAATTCATAACAATAGATAGATGAAAGAATTGCATAGATAGAATAAAGTAGAAATACAAAAGGAGATGAGAAATCTCTCCAATCTCTCTCAAACAAATAAAACTCTAGTCTCTCTCTCACACTCTCTGATTTGGTTGTGAAAAGCTTCAAGCTTCAAAGGGTTTCAAAACTTGCCGTCAAAAAGACTTTGCAGGAGTATTTAAGCATTTCCTTAGGTTAAAAAACTCGTCAGGGGCAATCTCGTAATTTGGTGAAGTCTTGGTGAAGTAGTCGGCTAAACCATTTCGTCCTCGATATCGATCGACAACACTGAATGTGTATCGATCGATTATAATCTTCTAGTACGCGGATCTTCTCAGCTGCATCGATCGACGACTCAGGATGAGTATCGATCGATTGTAATTGCAATGTTGACTTCCGACTTAGTCTTGAATGGTCAACTCGGGTGTATCATCTCTTGTACTCCAAAATGCTCCAAAAACATCACTTTCTCACGAAATGCTCATGAACCTGAAAACATACCTACCAGGCTAGAAAACAGATTAAATATATAATAAAATACTAGTATACCATGGTTAAAAACGGGTAAAATTCATGGTATATCAGTGACCTCCCGGGAAGTCCTCCTGTTGCACCCTTTTTTATTTTTTTTCTTCGATCTGAAACGGGTCAAATCTTGAAAACCCCATAACTTTTGAACCGTGTGGAACTACGACGCCCACAGCACCATTTCGGAAAGCCCCCAAAACCATCTAGGCCTGCGAATAGGGCTGGCGATTTTTTCGAGCCCAAATTCTTCCGTTTAGAGCCTCAAACAGGCTGTCGAATGTTACGGGCCGTGATTGAGATGCGATTCGCTGTTTCCGGGTGTTTTTTGCAGTTTCGTACATCAATATCCATACATTTTGATGCATGGCAAAATTACAAAAAAAAAAACTCAGGTGGGCCCCACGCAAATCTACTCGTATACTCGGATTAAAAGGATATATGGAATTGCGAGTCATGTACTAACGGGTGTGATCATACCAGCACTAATGCACCGGATCCCATCAGAACTCTGCAGTTAAACGTGCTTAGACGAAAGTAGTACTAGGATGGGTGACCTCCCGGGAAGTCCTCGTATTGCACCCTTTTTTATTTTTTTTCTTCAATTTGAAGCGGGTCAAATCTTAAAAACAACAAAACTTTTGAACCGTGTGGAACTATTTCGGAAAGACCCCAAAATCATTTTGGAAAGCCCCCAAAACCATCTAGGCCAGTGAATATGGCTGGCGATTTTTCGAACCCAAATTCTGCCGTTTAGAGCCTCAAGCAGGCTGTCGAATGTTATGGGTCGTGAATGAGATGTGGTTTGCTGTTTCCGGATGTTTTTTGCAGTTTTCTCCATCAATATCAATACATTTTGATGCATGGCAAAATTACAAAAAAAAAAACTCAGGTGGACCCCATGCAAATCTACTCTTATTCTCGGATTAAAACGATATATGAATTCCGAGTCATGTACTAATGGGTGCGATCATACCAGCACTAATGCACCGGATCCAATCAGAACTGCGCAGTAAAGCGTGCTTGGGCGAGAGTAGTACCAGGATGGATGACCTCTCGGGAAGTCCTCGTGTTGCACCCCTTTTTATTTTTTTCTTCAATTTGAAACGGGTCAAATCTTGAAAACCCCATAACTTTTGAACAGTGTGGAACTACGATGCCCACAGCACCATAATTATCCATACATTATGGGTGTTTTTTTTCGATGTGATTCGCTGTTTCCGGGTGTTTTTTTGCAGTTTCCTACATAACTATCCATACATTTTGATGCATGGCAAAATTACAAAAAAAACTTAGGTGGGCCCCACGCAAATCTACTCGTATTCTTGGAATAAAGGATATATGGAATTGCGAGTCATGTACTAACGGGTGCGATCATACCAGCACTAATGCACCGGATCCCATCAGAACTCCGCAGTGAAGCGTGCTTTGGGCGAGACTAGTACTAGGATGGGTGACCTCCCGGGAAGTCCTCGTGTTGCACCCCTTTTTTATTATTTTTTCTTCAATTTGAAACGGGTCAAATCTTGACAACCCCATAACTTTGAACCGTGTGGAACTATTTCGGAAAGCCCCCAAAACCATTTCGGAAAGCCCCCAAAACCATCTAGGCCAGTGAATAGGGCTGGCGATTTTTCGAGCCCAAATTCTACCGTTTAGAGCCTCAAACAGGCTGTCGAATGTTATGGGCCGTGATTGAGATGCGATTCGCTGTTTCCGGATGTTTTTTGCAGTTTCCTACATCAATATCCATACATTTTGATGCATGGCAAAATTACAAAAAAAAAAAACTCAGGTGGACCCCATTCAAATCTACTCGTATTCTCGGATTAAAACGATATATGGAATTGCGAGTCATGTACTAATGGTGCGATCATACCAGCACTAATGCACCGGATCCCATCAGAACTCCGCAGTTAAGCGTGCTTGGGGGAGAGCAGTACTAGGGGGTGGGTGACCTCCCGGGAAGTCCTCGTGTTGCACCCCTTTTTTATTTTTTTCCTTCCATTTGAAACGGGTCAAATCTTGAAAACCCCATAACTTTTGAACTGTGTAGAACTACGACGTCCACAGAACCATTTCGGAAAGCCCCCAAAACCATCTAGGCCAGCGAATAGGGCTGGCGATTTTTCGAGCCCAAATTCTGCCGTTTAGAGCCTCAAACAGGCTGTCGAATGTTACGGGCCGTGATTGAGATGCGATTCGCTGCTTCCGCGTGTTTTTTTGCAGTTTCCTACATAATTATCCATACAGTTTGATGCATGGCAAAATTACAAAAAAAAAACTTAGGTACTAATGGGTGCTATCATACCAGCACTAATGCACCGGATCCCATCAGAACTCCGCAGTGAAGCGTGCTTCGGGCGAGAGTAGTACTAGGATGGGTGACTGATAATGCTCAAATTACCCAGTAGAGCTTACTCTCTCAAATAAGAGGTACAGCTGTAGTACTAAGGGATTGAATCACGAGGAGCTAGGGAACCAATTAAATAGAATCTACTAATCAAATCCTAGGCAAGGTTGGTTTATATGATAGAAATAAAAATAACAATTCCTAAAATGAGCAAGGTAGTTGCTCTAACTAACAATATAATGGGTTGCTCAAATGTGATAAAGAGTGCTAGACATAGGGTTTCTATTCAGGAATGGAGATTATATTCTCTATAAATGCTTTAACAAGTTGCTTGCATGATACTATAGATCTCAGCCGCGTAACTCAAGTGAAGTGTCACCGGTTAAATAATCTAGATCTCTGGCCACACCTTTCGCATGATGACACAGAAAAGAGTCGGTCGATATCCTTTTGAGATATCGAGCGATACACCTTTCGGGATATCGATCGACGGCTTCTAGATCTGCCTAGGCGCAAGCCGAATATGACCACAAGGTCTCAAGGAGGAACTGTCGTTCTTCTCAACGGGAGACAGGCAAGCTCAAATGGATATTTCAAGATAATCAAAGATCCTAGTGATCTATGTTCTAGTTAGCTAATCTAAAACAAGCATAGGGTGCAATCCATTTGATGAGTATCACAACTTTAGAAATTATAGTTTGGGGCTAATCCCACAAACCTATTTGAACCCTAGATCTAACAAGTAGACTACTCAGACATAGCTAAGCAATTCATAACAATAGATAGATGAAAGAATTGCATAGATAGAATAAAGTAGAAATACAAAAGGAGATGAGAAATCTCTCCAATCTCTCAAACAAATAAAACTCTAGTCTCTCTCTCTCACACTCTCTGCTTTGAGGGTTGTTAAAAGCTTGCTTCTTTCGAAGGTTGCCGTCAAAAGACACTTACCAGAAATATTTAAGCATTTCCATTAGGTTAAAAACTCGTCAGGGGCAATCTCGTAATTTGGTGAAGTCTCGGTGAAGTAGTCGGCTAAACCATTTCGTCTTCGATATCGATTGACAACACTGAATGTGTATCGATCGATTATAATCTTCTAGTACGCGGATCTTCTCAGCTACATCGATCGACAACTCAAGATGAGTATCGATCGATTATAATCGCAATATTGACTTCCGACTTGGTCTTAAATGGTCAACTCGGGTGTCTCATCTCTTGCACTCCAAAATGCTCCAAAACATCACTTTCTCACAAAATGCTCATGAACCTGAAAACATACCTAACAGGCTAGAAAACATATTAAATATATAATAAAATACCAGTATACCATGGTTAAAAATGGGTAAAATCCATGGTATATCAACTCCCCCAGACTTATTCCTTTGCTTGTCCTCAAGCAAAAACAGTAGTCTATGGAAAAGGTTTGAAAATAGCAGGAACTCAAAGATTCAATATATTGAAGTCATCACTCTACGGGTATGCAATTCATGTCTAAACATCCTAATCACAGAAGTTCATCATGCCTTATCCTAGCTTAGCAACCAAACTCATCTAGTCAACAACTTAGCAATTTTCATCTGACATTCCCCTCTACTAACCTCATTTCTTAACATAAAATAAAAGTGCAGGCTTTACCGTGGGAGTATCGATCAAAGGACACATGGATTCAACTCAAACAAGTATCTGAACACACATGTAGTCTTCTCTGATCCCTTTCTCCCCTCTTCTCTCTTCTCTGAATCTCTTATTAGTTTCAATTTCAACAGGTTTCGATGCCACATAGGTCATCTAGTCCATCTCATTGACATTTGCATTGTAACTCATACATTTTTATGGCAAAGTGTAGCGAATAATGGGGTTCGGTACTCAACCTATCCCTCGTTCCACAATGTGTGATCATCCTTGAGATTTAGAATACTAGGGTCGCAGGAATCACTCCTACCCCTCTGCCTCTCAAGAAATCATTTCAATCTTTTATAACATAAACTTAGATCTCGAGATGCCGAAGAGAGAGAAGGAAGGGAACAAGAAACACACAGACTTTTTACCTTCCAGACTTGTAGGAGGATTCCGATCCAGTGATTTCCAAGCCCCAAGACAAGCAAATAAGTCAGTATTAGTGTTGGAGGTCGTTTAGAGCCTCAAACAGGCCGTCGAATGTTACGGGCCATGATTGAGATGTGATTCGCTGTTTCCGAGTGTTTTTTTTGCAGTTTCCTACATAATTATCCATACATTTTGATGCATGGCAAAATTACAAAAAAAAAAACTTAGGTGGGCCCCACGCAAATATACTCGTATTCTCGGATTAAAAGGATATATGGAATTGCGAGTCATGTATTAACGGGTGCTATCATACCAGCACTAATGCACCGGATCCAATCAGAACTCCGCAGTGAAGCGTGCTTCGGGAGAGAGTAGTACTAGGATGGGTGACCTCCCAGGAAGTCCTCGTGTTGCACCCCTTTTTATTTTTTTTTCCTTCAATTTGAAACGGGTCAAATCTTGAAAACCCCATAACTTTTGAACCGTGTGGAACTACGACGCCCACAGCACCATTTCGGAAGCCCCCAAAACCATCTAGGCCAGAGAATAGGGCTGGCGATTTTTCGAGCCCAAATTCTGCCGTTTAGAGCCTCAAACAGGCTGTCGAATGTTATGGGTCGTGATTGAGATGCGATTCGCTGTTTCCGGATATTTTTTGCAGTTTCCTACATCAATATCCATACATTTTGATGCATGGCAAAATTACAAAAAAAAAAAAAAAAAACTCAGGTGGACCCCATGCAAATCTACTCGTATTCTCGAACTAACGATATATGAAATTGCGAGTCATGTACTAATGGGTGCGATCATACCAGCACTAATGCACCGGATCCCATCAGAACTCCGCAGTTAAGCGTGCTTGGGCGAGAGTAGTACTAGGATGGGTGACCTCCCAGGAAGTCCTCGTGTTGCACCCCTTTTTTTTTTTTCTTCAATTTGAAACGGGTCAAATCTTGAAAACCCCATAACTTTTGAACCGTGTGGAACTACGACGCCCACAGCACCATTTCGGAAAGCCCCCAAAACCATCTATGCCAGCGAATAGGGCTGGAGATTTTCCGAGCCCAAATTCTGCCGTTTAGAGCCTCAAACAGGCTGTCGAATGTTACGGGCCGTGATTGAGAGGCGATTCGCTGTTTCCGGGTGTTTTTTTTGCAGTTTCCTACATAATTATCCATACATTTTGATGCATGGCAAAATTACAAAAAAAAAAAAAACTTAGGTGGGCCCCACGCAAATATACTCGTATTCTCGGATTAAAAGGATATATGGAATTGCGAGTCATGTACTAACGGGTGCTATCATACCAGCACTAATGCACTGGATCCCATCAGAACTCCGCAGTGAAGCGTGCTTCGGGAGAGAGTAGTACTAGGATGGGTGACCTCCCGGGAAGTCCTCGTGTTGCACCCTTTTTATTTTTTTTTCTTCAATTTGAAAAGGGTCAAATCTTGAAAACCCCATAACTTTTGAACCGTGTGGAACTATTTTGGAATGCCCCCAAAACCATCTAGGCCAGTGAATAGGGCTAGCGATTTTTCGAGCTCAAATTCTGCCGTTTAGAGCCTCAAACAGGCTATCGAATGTTATGGGTCGTGATTGAAATGCGATTCGCTGTTTCCGGATGTTTTTTGCAGTTTCCTACATCAACATCCATACATTTTGATGCATGGAAAAATTACAAAAAAAAAAAAAAAAAAACTCATGTGGACCCCGTGCAAATCTACTCGTATTCTCGAATTAAAACGATATATGAAATTGCGAGTCATGTACTAATGGGTGCGATCATACCAGCACTAATGCACCGGATCCCATCAGAACTCCGCAGTGAAGCGTGCTTGGGCAAGAGAAGTACTAGGATGGGTGACCTCCCGGGAAGTCCTCGTGTTGCATCCCTTTTTATTTATTTTTTTCTTCAATTTGAAACGGGTCAAATCTTGAAAACCCCATAACGTTTGAACCGTGTGGAACTACGACGCCCATAGCACCATTTCGGAAAGCCCCAAAACCATCTATGCCAGCGAATAAGGATGGAGATTTTCGAGCCCAAATTCTGCCGTTTAGAGCCTCAAACAGGCCGTCGAATGTTACGGGCCGTGATTGAGATGCGATTGGCTGTTTCCGGGTGTTTTTTTTGAAGTTTCCTACATAATTATCCATACATTTTGATGCATGGCAAAATTACAAAAAAAAAACTTAGGTGGGCCCACGCAAATATACTCGTATTCTCGGATTAAAAGGATATATGGAATTGCGAGTCATGTACTAACGGGTGCTATCATACCAGCACTAATGCACCGGATCCCATCAGAACTCTGCAGTGAAGCGTGCTTCGGGAGAGAGTAGTACTAGGATGGGTGACCTCCCGGGAAGTCCTCGTGTTGCACCCCTTTTTTATTTTTTTTCCTTCAATTTAAAACGGGTCAAATCTTGAAAACCCCATAACTTTTGAACCGTGTGGAACTACGACGCCCACAGCACCATTTCGGAAAGCCCCCAAAACCATCTAGGCCAGCGAATAGGGCTGGCGATTTTTGGAGCCCAAATTCTGCCGTTTAGAGCCTCAAACAGGCTGTCGAATGTTACGGGCCGTGATTGAGATGCGATTCGCTGTTTCCGGGTGTTTTTTGCAGTTCCGTACATCAATATCCATACATTTTGATGCATGGCAAAATTACAAAAAAAAAAAACTCAGGTGGGCCCCACGCAAATCTACTCGTATTCTCGGATTAAAAGGATATATGAATTGCGAGTCATGTACTAACGGGTGCGATCATACCAGCACTAATGCACCGGATCCCATCAGAACTCTGCAGTTAAGCGTGCGTGAGCGAAAGTAGTACTAGGATGGGTGACCTCCCGGGAAGTCCTCATGTTGCACCCTTTTTTATTTTATTTTTCTTCAATTTGAAACGGGTCAAATCTTGAAAACCCCATAACTTTTGAATCGTGTGGAACTATTTCGGAAAACCCTCAAAACCATCTAGGCCAATGAATAGGGCTGGCGATTTTTCGAGTCCAAATTCTGCCGTTTAGAGCCTCAAACAGGCTTTCGAATGTTATGGGTCGTGATGAGATGCGATTCGCTGTTTGCGGATGTTTGTTGCAGTTTGCTACATCAATATCCATACATTTTGATGCATGGAAAAATTAAAAAAAAAAAAAAAACTCAGGTGGACCCCATGTAAATCTACTCGTATTCTCGGATTAAAACGATATATGAAATTGCGAGTCATGTACTAATGGGTGCGATCATACCAGCACTAATGCACCGGATCCCATTAGAACTCTGCAGCTAAGCGTGCTTGGGCGAGAGTAGTACTAGGATGGGTGACCTCTCGGGAAGTCCTCGTGTTGCACCCCTTTTTTATTTTTTTTTCTTCAATTTGAAACGGGTCAAATCTTGAAAACCCATAACTTTTGAACCGTGTGGAACTACGACTGTTGGGGTCAAAAACGGTTATCTCGAAATCAACGGCTAAGTCTATTTGTCATACGAAAAACCTTCCGAAAAACGAACGCGAACACCCGTGAACCGAAGGAGCCGAGCAGTCGACCCTGGCCTTGGCCGTAGCCGCCGGGCGGCTAGCCCCGTGCTGGCCGTGGCCGCCGGCGGCTAGCGCCCGTGCTGGCCGTGGCCGCCGGGCGGCTAGCCCCGTGCTGGCCGTGGCCGCCGGCGGCTAGCGCCCGTGCTGGCCGTGGCCGCCGGGCGGCTAGCCCCGTGCTGGCCGTGGCCGCCGGCGGCTAGCGCCCGTGCTGGCCGTGGCCGCCGGGCGGCTAGCCCCGTGCTGGCCGTGGCCGCCGGCGGCTAGCGCCCGTGCTGGCCGTGGCCGCCGGGCGGCTAGCCCCGTGCTGGCCGTGGCCGCCGGCGGCTAGCGCCCGTGCTGGCCGTGGCCGCCGGGCGGCTAGCCCCGTGCTGGCCGTGGCCGCGGCGGCTAGCGCCCGTGCTGGCCGTGGCCGCCGGGCGGCTAGCCCCGTGCTGGCTCGGGTCTTCAGATGACGATCTTTCGTACACGAATCCCAGTCCCCGGCCATCGGAAGTCTGTATTTCGAGTCTTTCCCAAGTCTTCGCAGGACGAATCATTGAGATTCTGCATACGAAACTCCGGCTCTTACTCCAATCTTGGACCGTCGGGAAAACTTCGGAAACTCGTAAAGTATCGACAGGAAGGAAGATCTTAAATTCTTCGTACGAAACAGCGATGGTTATCTTAAGACACCACTCGTCTCAACTCTACGAATGAATGAAGAACTTCCGGAGAGATCGTAGAAAACCACGGAGGTCCTGGAAACGGCCCAAAAGGGACCAAACACGATCGGACAGTCCGTTTACGATTATATAAGATAGATATGACGATTTTACGTTTATCTTTACATAACAAGATAAATGTTAAATTTCCGGAAGGATAAAATGTCAAGTTTCCCGAAAAGCATGGAGGCCGACGAAAATGGAAGGAAGCCCGCCCTGCGGCCCAGAAGAAGGTTAGACCGTCATAAGGAGGAGTATATAAAGGAGCCTTGGGAGAGGAAGAAAGGCAGAGCAAAAATCTCAGAGAGAGAGAGCAAATCCGAAACTTAGGGACTTAGAGAATTCCTGCTAGCTTAGGACTTAGGAGTTAGACTAGCGGAGCAAAGCTTAGAACGTTTTGTCTCCTTTATTTCCGTCGTTTTTTCGCTTCAGCGTTTCTCTACTTCCCTTTTTCGGAAGAATATTGTACCATCTATTCAATAAAACGCCTTAGTGCAATTTTTCCGCTACGTTGCTTTTTCTATCAATTTCGTTTGGTTATCGCAGAGAATCCGAGCCTTCAGGGAAAACTAGGTTTACTTAGTTTTCCTTCGATTAACTTAACTAAAATCGATAGTGCGAATTTCGGTTCCCACAGTTTGGCGCTAGAAGGAGGGGGGGTCGGATTCTCTTACTCAAAAACCTACGATTGATAACAACAGCATGGCCACATCACCTGTCCGCAACATCGTGTCATTCGGGGATAGAGCAACGGTTGGTCAAGCCAAACCTCACGACGAACTCCTCGTTATCAGACAAATATTATATATAAAAACACCCTCGAGAGGATGGGAATCGACCTAAATGCTATCACGGACAATCCCAATCCGATAATCGGACTCTCAGGAAACATCACAATGACCCTCGGCTCGGTCGACCTTTCGGTCAGAGCCGGGAGCGTCACAAAAACGGCAGAATTTTTGGTAGTCGACGGTCCAGCAGCATATAACGCGATCGTCGAACTCCGTGGTTAAATTCCATGCGAGCGATCCCTCGACCTACCATCTGTGCCTCAAATTTCCGACCCTCTCCGGAGTGGAAACGATACAAGGAGATCGTAAAGCACCGCAAGTCTGCTTGACCGCCGGGTTAAAACGGAAAAACTCTAAGCCCGAAACTAAACCAAAAAAGCAAGCAACTCACGAACCAGCATCGCAGGACCCTCCAGAAATCTTCTGGCAATCGCAAAGAGCTGAGGTCCTGGAAGGGAAACGTGAGCCCACTTGCGAACCGGTAATTTCGGTCTGCCTCGATGAGACTAACCCAGAGCGGTGCGTAGAGATTGGAGCCAATCTTCGCGATCCGTTGAAAGCAGAACTCATCGCATGACTCAAGAAGAACCTTAACACGTTCGCTTGGGCTGCGGAAGATATGCCGGGAATCGACATTAACATAACATGTCACGAACTCAACATTGATCCAACCCACAAACCCGTAAAACAAAAGAGGCGAAAGTTAGGCCCCGAACGGGCAACTGCGGTTAATGAGGAAGTCGAAAGACTCCTCAAAGTTGGATCAATAACAGAAGTAAGATATCCCGACTGGCTCGCCAATCCCGTCGTCGTCAAGAAAAAGAACGGGAAATGGCGAGTATGCGTTGACTTTACCGATCTCAACAAAGCGTGCCCGAAGGATTGTTTTCCGCTTCCGCACATCGACCGTCTAGTCGAGGCGACCGCAGGAAACAAACTCCTATTGTTCATGGACGCATTCTCCGGTTACAATCAAATCATGATGAATCCCGAAGACCGCGAGAAGACAGCATTCATTACCGACCGAGGAACCTATTGCTACAAAGTAATGCCTTTCGGTCTTAAGAACGCCGGCGCCACGTATCAGCGACTCGTCAATCGGATGTTTGCCGAGCAACTCGGAAAAACCATGGAGGTGTATATCGACGATATGTTGGTAAAATCTCTTGACGAACGCGATCACGTAGTCCACCTAGAGGAATGCTTTGAGAGATTGAACCAGCACAAAATGAAACTCAATCCATCAAAGTGTAGATTCGCCGTGGCGTCGGGAGAATTTCTCGGTTACCTCGTAACATTCCGCGGAATAGAGGCCAATCCGAAACAAATCAACGCACTGATAGAAATGGCTTCCCGAGAACCAAGCGGGAAGTCCAGAGGCTAACGGGACGAGTCGCGGCCTTAAACCGATTCATCTCGCGCTCCACGGATAAGTGCCTCCTTTCTACGAAACCTTAAAGGGAACAAAAAGTTCGAGTGGTCCGAGGATTGCGAGAAAGCTTTCCAACAGCTGAAGCAGTATCTGGCCACCCCTCCTATCCTCGCAAAGCCCGTAGTCGGAGAGCCCTTGTTCCTCTACATCGCAGTATCCACATCAGCAGTCAGTGGCGTCCTGATTCGAGAAGAATTCGGAGAACAGAAACCGGTCTTCTACATTAGTAAAACATTACTAGATGCCGAAACTCGGTATCCGCTGATGGAAAAATTGGCACTCGCTGTCATAACTTCGGCAAGAAAACTTAGACCGTATTTCCAATCTCATACCATCGTGGTACTTACCACCTTTCCGTTACGGACGATTCTACACAGTCCAAGCCAGTCTGGTAGACTCGCGAAGTGGGCGATCGAACTAAGCGAGTACGATATCGAATATCGTCCGAAGACCTGCACGAAATCGCAGGTACTCGCGGACTTCTTGGTAGAATTACCCACGACGGATTTGATTAACGAGGATCCAGGGTCAACATGGGATCTCCATGTCGATGGGTCTTCGACCAAGCAAGGATCTGGAATCGGGATCCGGCTCACATCGCCGACAGGAGAAATCCTCGAGCAATCATTCCGCTTGGATTTTCATGCATCCAACAACGAGGCAGAATACGAGGCGCTAATTGCGGGCCTGCGACTGGCCCAGGGGCTGAAGATCCAAAACATTCACGCTTACTGCGATTCTCAGTTAGTCGCAAACCAGTTCAGCGGAGAATACGAAGCAAGGGATGAAAGGATGAACGCATATCTGAAGGTCGTTCAAGACCTGGCCCACGATTTTCAACAATTTGCGCTAACCAGGATTCCCCGCTCGGAAAACGTCCAAGCTGACGCTTTAGCCGCTCTCGCCTCAAGCTCGGATCCAGGGCTTAAGAGAATAATTCCCGTCGAATTCATAGAGCATCCGAGCATCGGACCGCCGGTGATCGCCAACCTGATCAGAACACAGATCGAAGACGCGGAAGAAACGAAGATCAACCGGAAGACAACGCAGACCATACAGACTATGGCTGCGACGCTCCCTGGTTACAACCTATCAAAGCCTACATCGTAGATGGTACCCTACCCGCGGAGAAATGGGCAGCCCGGAAAATAAAAATCCAGGCAGCACGATACGTAACCGTGGAAGGCGAAATCTACAAATGGCGATTCTCCGGACCTCTTATGACTTGCGCAGAAGGAGAGAAGGCGAGAAAAATCATGGAAGAAGTTCATTCCGGATCATGCGGAAACCACTCCGGCGGAAGGTCTCTCGCAAAAACGCCACGGATTCTACTGGCCAACTATGGTAAAGGATTGCGAGAAGTACGCTCGAAAAATGCGAGAAGTGTCAGCGGCACGCCCGACAATTCATCAGCCGCCGAGATCCTCTCTTCTATCTCGTCTCCGTACCCTTTCATGCGATGGTCAATGGATATCGTCGGACCAATGCATAAATCAAAACAAAAACGTTTCCTGCTGGTCCTCACTGATTTCTTTTCAAAATGGGTGGAAGCAGAATCCTACGCAAGTATCAAAGACGTGCAAGTCGAGAACTTCGTTTGGAAAAACATCATAACCAGACACGGTGTCCCATACGAGATCGTAACGGACAACGGGTCCAGTTTATTTCCACTCGATTCGAGGCATTCTGCGAAAAATGGAAAATACGACTTAACAAGTCTACTCCCAGATACCCGCAGTGCAATGGACAGGCTGAAACCATAAACAAAACCGTCCTAGACGGATTGAAAAAACGCTGGAAGCCAAAAAGGACGGTGGGCAGAAGAACTCGAAGGGGTCCTTTGGTCTCATCGAACCACTCCGAGACGAGCAACGGGGGAAACTCCATTCGCTCTCGTTTACGGAGCAGAATGCGTGATTCCGGCGGAAGTAGAATTCCCCGGCGTACGGGGGAGATTTCTTCCGAACGGGAAAGATCTGAACAATGCCATGCTGCTGGATAATCTTGACTTCATCAACGAGCGTCGCGACCAAGCCCTCATCCGAATTTAAAATTACCAGCAGGCCGCCGCAAAATACTACAACGCGAACGTGCGTCATCGAAGATTCAAAGAGGTGAACTGGTCTTGCGAAAAGTCTTCCAAAACACTGCTGAACGAAACGCAGGAAAACTGGGAGCAAACTGGGAAGGACCATACAAAATCATAAAAGTCGTCCGACCAGGTTCGTACCAAATCGCGAACATGCAAGACGTAAAAATCCCGAGAACTTGGAATGCTATGCATCTCAAGAAATACTACCACTAGAGCGTAAACGTGGACAACAGAACTACGAGATGGCTTGATCCTCGAAAGAGGTACGTAGGCAACTCGCCAACCGGTGGGTTCAGCTATCCCCCCGATTCAAAAAGGGGGAGTGGGGTGCGTACACCCGCACGCCCCGCAATTTTCGAAAAAACCGAACTTTCGAAAACTTTCCACAATCAATTCGCCTAACGGCCTTAACAATGAATCCAGTATCCATAAAACCTATCGCCCGGAAACATTCCGCGATTTCTAAAAAGCCCATAAGTCCTCTATGGCATAAGAAAAACAAACTTCAAAGCACTGCGAGACGTCGCTTCGTGCTCGAACATCCGTTTTTCGATTAAAACTTTCGTACGCCTTCTAAACGGCATCATATCGTTGTTGCTGATCACAACAAACGAACTCTAACGTCCTAAACAGACAAGCCACCTAAGGGTAGGCTTTTTACATCCGACAAGGATCCCATAGCGCGCTATACAAAAATCCAAATTTGGTTCAGCACTTCGTAAAGGAAGTAGCTCGATTCGTGCCCATACAAATCATATAAGCCGATACCACTTCGCGGATTTTAAAACGGTACGAATCAGGTTAAAATCACGAACAGGCAAAACGAAAGCCGATTTGTCATCGCACAGCCTCAGTCTGAGAGTAAACTAGGTCGTGCCCTAAACCCAGCCTTGCTGGTATCTTAACATCTCATAGGCAAAGCGTCAACGACGCGAGATCCCAAAACTTGTCTCTTCACTCAAGTCTGTACGTTTCCACGAATTTTCGCGTAAATCGTAAACCGCAGGAAAATCTCGCTTGTACAAACTACGGATACGGTGATCGTCAGGGAGGCAGGAATGAGACGACAACTCACACCCCTGCCCCTCTAACTTCGACAAACAGAAGTTCTAAAAACGCAAAATATTTATAACCGCGTGCCGCGAATTCAATACAGCGCCCTAAAAAGGGCAGGGATTCAAAGCCACCAACGGCCAGTCCCCGAAACCATACATGATGGCCAACGCCCAAATACAATCAAAATAAAAATCCCCTCAGGGATTGATCAACCTAGGCGTCCTCCGGACACCGCCTTCATCTTCCGACTCACCCAAAGC
>NW_026616031.1:0-32104 GCF_000801105.2 Raphanus sativus
CACGCCTGATCATCAAGCTCTCTCCACGTCTGGATATTGCATCTCTCCATAGTCGGCTTGTAACTCAGGTGCATCCTCATCATGTGATTCATACCCATCTTGGTGCGACCTGGAGCAGCTTCAAACTCATGTTCTGGAAGCTAATCCATGTACCAGAAAGGAAATGGGTCATAGCAAGACCTAGTGGGCTTATTGGCCTGATTCATGAAGTATTGGACCGAGAGAAGGTCTATTGGCCTTGATGAGGCCTTTAAAGAGAAGGAATGACTATGGACCAGCATGGACGACTAGTATGCAATGTGATTGACCAGGAAATGGATGGGAGGAAGCTGGATAGACAGGAAATGAAATGGAGATCTGCTATGATCAGGAAATGCACTGTTCAAACCGACATGGACGAGAAATGAGTTGGAAATGGAAGATGAAGAACAAGAGCTGGAAATGGAACATGATGAGGATCTTTATCAACCAAATGAGCATAAGGAGCAGCTTGGTCGGACCTGGAACAAGATGGATCGAGCCCAAGACAGAGTTGTTCGAAAAAGGCCTTTATCGGCCCAAAAGTGGAAAGACAAGCCAGCTTGGATTATGATTGGCCCAAGAATATTATGCACGTCCAAGATGGTTTATTTAAGTTAATTTATGATTTTATTAAGTGTAAACCAATTAGGATTAAGTTTGGTGATTTATAAACCAATTAGCAATAGGATTAGGATATGGTTTTCACTAAACCGATTGGGTTTTGATTTAGGGTTTTCTTTAGCTTAGGATTTCGTTTTCTTCTCTATTATTTATGTAGCCACGAGCCTCCATGTAAACATTAACCATTGATTGAATAAACTGAAGCTTTGTTGGCTCAACAACTGTCTCCTTGGAGACTTTCTTATCATTGTTCTTAGTGAACAACTTTTATCACAATAAGAAGAGTGATCTTCTGTGATTCATCCAGACACCAAGCAGGGTGAACCTGTGTCTCAGGAGTAGCAAAACATCTTTAGAGCAGCTCATAGTTCTAAGGAGAAGACCATCTCCATCACCTTTCATCCACCCACGCCCCCTTCAAGTGATCCAGGGAGAGACAGCCTATCCAGGGCTACACCAAGTGGTATCAGAGCCTCTTGAAGGTTAAGGTTTGAAGTTTTAACCTAGGAGCACGAAATTTAGTAGTTTACAAGCATCTTTGATGGCTAGATATGAAGAAAAGCTCACAATTCCATCCTTCTATGGAGAATTTGATCCAGATACATACCTAGGTTGGGAAAAGAAGATGGACTTAATTATTAAGTGTCAGGGGTATACAGCAGAGAGGCAAGTTCAGCTAGCAACTACTGGATTATCTGGATATGCACTTGATTGGTGGTATCAGCTTGCTAACCATAGGAGACACACTGGAGAGTTTCAAGTCTCTTCTTGGTTTGAGATGAAGGCTGTCATGAAGAAAAGGTTTGTAGCCAAGAGGTATGGTCAACTTGATCTGGAAAGGTTACAGAGCCAATCAAGGTCAGTTAGGGCACGCCCTAGAGCATCCAGAGATGAGAAAAAGTGTGTTTATGGTCGTGGAGATCAAAAGAAAAGTGATCAATTTGGTTACTTGCACAGCCAACAATTCCAAGATGTAAACAGGCAAGAGATACAACAAGCAGTCAATGCTTTAGTACAAGATCAGCAAAGGAGGCCAGATTATGATACATTGAAACCCCCTGCCATACAACCACCTGAAGGAGACAAACAACTAGTTGATAAGTCTGGTTCCTGGTCTACTCAAACAGATTATCAGCAAGAACACAAAACAAACTTCTCTTAAGCGAGTCTCAAACCAGTTACAAAGGTTCCTGAGAGTGCACAAGAACCAGCCACTCCTTGTCAAGGAGATTACGTGGACAATCATCTGAAACAAGAGGAGATATCATCAGTTACATGTGATCACGTGCCTGGTCAAAACCAAGCTGAAGAAGGAGTGCTTAATGGATCACCTAAAGCTCATGAATTTGCAATTACATCTGTGGTTGAAAAAGGTGATATCATTGAATCTTTTTCTTGTGATCTACTGACCAAACCTATTGTATGGTTTAAGACCAGCATAGTGGAGCATCTGAGGTTTGTTATGGGGCTGCAACACCTTGTTTTTGAACCAGGAGGAAACTTGTGCTTACATCAAAGCATCAACAACAATCTGATCCAAAAAACAGCAGCAGTGAAGCTTGATTTGGAAGGGTTATTGCATGAGCAGGAAGAACCAACGTCAGTTTCTGGTTTCTCTAGAGGTTATATTACTTGCCAAGAAGTCTAGGATCAAGGCTTGTTCTGGGTATCAGTGGAGAGAAGCTCAATCAGAAGCCATCAGATCTGAGACAAACAAGGACCATAAATTGCTTGCTCTATGTGTGTGCTTGTAAGAAGCTCTGTCCAGTGAAGTATCTAGGATGTGTGAAGGTTTTGGGAAGCTTTGTCTTTGAGCCTGGAGGGGAGATAACGTGAACAAGAGCTTTAACAACACCCTGACACAAGAAGAAACAAAGAAGCTGAGATTGGACAGTACATTCATCCTTAAAGAACAAGATTTGAGGACAAATCTTTTTAAAGGAGGAGGGAATGGTGCGACCTGGAGCAGCTTCAAACTCATGTTCTGGAAGCTAATCCATGTACCAGAAGGAAATGGGTCATAGCAAGACCTAGTGGGCTTATTGGCCTGATTCATGAAGTATTGGACCGAGAGAAGTCTATTGGCCTTGATGAGGCCTTTAAAGAGAAAGGAATGACTATGGACCAGCATGGACGACTAGTATGCAATGTGATTGACCAGGAAATGGATGGGAGGAAGCTGGATAGACAGGAAATGAAATGGGAGATCTGCTATGATCAGGAAATGCACTGTTCAAACCGACATGGACGAGAAATGAGTTGGAAATGGAAGATGAAGAACAAGAGCTGGAAATGGAACATGATGAGGATCTTTATCAACCAAATGAGCATAAGGAGCAGCTTGGTCGGACCTGGAACAAGATGGATCGAGCCCAAGACAGAGTTGTTCGAAAAAGCCTTTATCGGCCCAAAAAGTGGAAAGACAAGCCAGCTTGGATTATGATTGGCCCAAGAATATTATGCACGTCCAAGATGGTTTATTTTAAGTTAATTTATGATTTTATTAAGTGTAAACCAATTAGGATTAAGTTTGGTGATTTATATAAACCAATTAGCAATAGGATTAGGATATGGTTTTCACTAAACCGATTGGGTTTTGATTTAGGGTTTTCTTTAGCTTAGGATTTCGTTTTCTTCTCTATTATTTATGTAGCCACGAGCCTCCATGTAAACATTAACCATTGATTGAATAAACTGAAGCTTTGTTGGCTCAACAACTGTCTCCTTGGAGACTTTCTTATCATTGTTCTTAGTGAACAACTTTTATCACAATAAGAAGAGTGATCTTCTGTGATTCATCCAGACACCAAGCAGGGTGAACCTGTGTCTCAGGAGTAGCAAACATCTTTAGAGCAGCTCATAGTTCTAAGGAGAAGACCATCTCCATCACCTTTCATCCACCCACGCCCCCTTCAAGTGATCCAGGGAGAGACAGCCTATCCAGGGCTACACCAAGTGGTATCAGAGCTTCACTCCATCTGCTTGGTGTAGCCCTGGATAGGCTGTCTCTCCCTGGATCACTTGAAGGGGGCGTGGGTGGATGAAAGGTGATGGAGATGGTCTTCTCCTTAGAACTATGAGCTGCTCTAAAGATGTTTTGCTACTCCTGAGACACAGGTTCACCCTGCTTGGTGTCTGGATGAATCACAGAAGATCACTCTTCTTATTGTGATAAAAGTTGTTCACTAAGAACAATGATAAGAAAGTCTCCAAGGAGACAGTTGTTGAGCCAACAAAGCTTCAGTTTATTCAATCAATGGTTAATGTTTACATGGAGGCTCGTGGCTACATAAATAATAGAGAAGAAAACGAAATCCTAAGCTAAAGAAAACCCTAAATCAAAACCCAATCGGTTTAGTGAAAACCATATCCTAATCCTATTGCTAATTGGTTTATAAATCACCAAACTTAATCCTAATTGGTTTACACTTAATAAAATCATAAATTAACTTAAAATAAACCATCTTGGACGTGCATAATATTCTTGGGCCAATCATAATCCAAGCTGGCTTGTCTTTCCACTTTTTGGGCCGATAAAGGCCTTTTTCGAACAACTCTGTCTTGGGCTCGATCCATCTTGTTCCAGGTCCGACCAAGCTGCTCCTTATGCTCATTTGGTTGATAAAGATCCTCATCATGTTCCATTTCCAGCTCTTGTTCTTCATCTTCCATTTCCAACTCATTTCTCGTCCATGTCGGTTTGAACAGTGCATTTCCTGATCATAGCAGATCTCCCATTTCATTTCCTGTCTATCCAGCTTCCTCCCATCCATTTCCTGGTCAATCACATTGCATACTAGTCGTCCATGCTGGTCCATAGTCATTCCTTTCTCTTTAAAGGCCTCATCAAGGCCAATAGACTTCTCTCGGTCCAATACTTCATGAATCAGGCCAATAAGCCCACTAGGTCTTGCTATGACCCATTTCCTTTCTGGTACATGGATTAGCTTCCAGAACATGAGTTTGAAGCTGCTCCAGGTCGCACCACATCTTCAGTGAGCATCATCACTCTCTGGTTCGGACACTCTCTAGCCATATGTCCTCGGCCCCTACACTTGAAACAAGTGATATCTCTAGCACGTTGAGGAGTGGTAGTCTTAGATGGCTCTGCCCTGGTGTCTTTGTTGTTATCAGTCGCTTGAGACTTTGAGCGAGTGTCTCCCTCAACCCCTTTGCCCTTGTCTACTGGCTTGTTGTAGTTGCTGTTGTTGTTGGAGTTCCAGTTGGATTGGGATCTACCCTTGGTGCCCTTCTTCTTGATGTGTTGCTCAGCTTGCACGGCTATGTGGAATAGGTCTTTGAGATCTCCATAAGCTTGTCTCTCAACCTTGCCACTCACTCTATCTTGCAACCCATCTATGAACTGAGCCATGATCGTCTCCTCATCCTCATTGAGATCAAGGCGGTTTCTTAACTTCTCAAACTCCTCATAGTACTCCTCAACTGACTTGCTCCCTTGCTTAAGTGTTCTGAACTTCTTGTGCAAGTCTCGGTGATAATGTTGTGGCACAAACCTCAGCCTCATAGCATCTTTCATGTCTAACCAGGCGTCTAGTTGCCTCAAGTGCCCTCTCCTACGGTCAGAGCACAACCTATCCCACCAGGATAAGGCATTGTCCGTGAGCTGAGCTACTGCCAAAGCAACTCTCTTGGGACCAGGATGGTTGTAGTAAGAGAAAATGTGATCCATCCTCTTTTCCCAATCAAGGTAAGCTTCAGGATCAACCTTTCCAGCATACTGTGGTGGTGTCATCTTTAAAAGATCCGGTCCTTGGTTGTGGTGTTGTTGGCGATGTCCTCTCTGTGGAGCTGCATAGTCATCTTCCTCATAGCCTTGGTTGCGGATGGGTCTCCGTGGAGCTCTACGTGGAGGTAAGTATTCCTGTTCCTCCTCTGCCTCTTCTCCATAGTCATCTTGTTGAACTCTTGCTCTCGGATAAGGACCATGTTGTTGTCCAGTATCTTCTTCATTCTGCTGATTCCGAGTACTAGTCTCTGGATCATCATTGAAGTGTACTCCAGTACGCCTGTTGTTTGGAGCTTGGTACTGCTGGTTTCGGTTTGGAAACCTCTCAGCAGTTTGAGTAGCTTGAGCCGTGGGTCTCTGCTCAACTCTGGTTAGCCTATCTCCAAGGTCTTGGCGCATCTCCTTCAACTCTTCCCTCATTGCATTGAAGGCTTGCATCATAGTAGCCAGCTCGGATGCTTCTCCCATTGTACCTGCAAGTAAAGGACTTAGAGCTTAGGTTTTGATCAATGAAAGGGATTTAAACAAAAACTTGATCAACAAATTGGTAACACTAAAAGAAAGAAAAACTTCTATATTTTTTTTGAGTTTTTAAAAGACAAGTTTTCGCAAATTCAAAAGAAAAAAAAAAGAAAACTTTGGTTTCGAATAATGGAAAATCCGATCAATGCATGAATAAAAGGAAAAACTTGAAGAACACGGTTTTGATGCAATCTCTTTTCTTTTTTTTTTAAAAGGAATGATCTAGCTAGCAAACTATTCGATCTATGGATGACTAAGAAGAACAAGAACTTTTTATGGGTTTTCAAAAGAATCAAAGCAAAACTAACTAGAAACAAAGAACTAACACGAGTTGTAACAAGAGTAAAGATAGATACAACCTGATGCTGAAGGAACTTCAGCTCTGATACCAGAAATGATACAAGCCTAGGCTGACAAAGGCTGTATGATCCAAGCAAGAGAGATGGAGCAGTTCTAGATCAAGAGGTGGTTCTATTGTTTGATCTAATCAACCAAGAGAAACCGTGGACTAAGAACAAGGTGGATTGAAGTGCACCACACGAGAGATGGAAGGCTCGTGATACAACACAAGGGATCCTTCAGGCCGTGGAGGTACTGGTCTCACAAGGCAAGGAGGCGGCTGCGAGTTCAGTTGAGAGCTCTAGGTTTTCTTTGAAAGAAAAGTTTTATAAAAAATCAAGTGTAACCTTCTCAATGAGTTTTGCACACAATATAAAGACTAAAGGAACATGCTCCTTGTCGACACAAAATGAAATAACTTAAAATAGAATATGGTTCAAATAAGGAAACAAGAAGAAGTGGTTCCTTCTTAGTCTTGGACCGAGATGCTTCAAGGTGATTTGTAAGCTAGTTGTGGCCTCGTTAAAAACCTCCTCCTGGAAAACCTCGTGGGACAAAACCAAGAGTAAGGAAAAGAGCACACACAAGGAGCTTGCCTTGTAGCTAACCATGTCCAAGAACCTTCTTAAGCATTGGGTTCTTCTATGGTAATGATCATCAAATGGTTGTGACTCTGATCAGGTATGAATGGCCAAAGATCTTCTCTTGATGCTTGAGAACTCCCATTTGGTTCCTCTATCTTCACAACATCTTTCTTGATCACATCTTTAATATCTTCCTTAGCTTGTTTAACCTGTCCAAGATCAGAAGCAAGTATCATGCTCTCATTAAATTTATGTTGAAGTATCTTAGCTCTTTGTCTAGTGATAGCTCCCTTAAACACGGTTGGTATGGGCACTTCTTGCTCAGTCTCTGGTTTGGTAATGTTGCTGATCATGTCTTGAATGTCTGGTTCAGTAAGGTCAGGTTCAATGTCCTCATCAATATCCCACCTTCTATCCAGATGATTCCAGATTAGTTTGTTCGGACATATGCCATTATCTTCATGATTCTTATCAAACCAAGATGAACCACGATCTAAGAAGCTTTATTTGGAACCACTAATCAGTGGAGAATAACCAGGAAGTTGAATAAATCTCATAGGAGTTGTGAGTAAGAAGATATCCCACTTTCTATCCAGATGATTCCAGATTAGCCTGTTCGGACATATGGCAATATCTTAATGATTCTTATCAACCAGGATGAAACCACGATCTAAGAAGCTTTATTTGGAACCACTAATCAGTGGAGAATAACCAGGAATTTGAATAAATCTCATAAGTGTTGTGAGCAAGAAGATATCCCACCTTCTATCCAGATGATTCCAGATTAGCCTGTTCGGACATATGCCATTATCTTCATGATTCTTATCAAACCAGGATGAACCACGATCTAAGAAGCTTTATTTGGAACCACTAATCAGTGGAGAATAACCAGGAAGTTGAATAAATCTCATAGGAGTTGTGAGTAATAAGATATCCCACTTTCTATCCAAATGATTCCAGATTAGCCTGTTCGAACATATGGCAATATCTTCCTGATTCTTATCAAACCAGGATGAACCACGATCTAAGAAGCTTTATTTGGAACCACTAATCAGTGGAGAATAACCAGGAAGTTGAATAAATCTCATAAGTGTTGTGAGCAAGAAGATATCCCACCTTCTATCCAGATAATTCTAGATTAGCCTGTTCGGACATATGCCATTATCTTCATGATTCTTATCAAACCAGGATGAACCACGATCTAAGAAGCTTTATTTGGAACCACTAATCAGTGGAGAATAACCAGGAAGTTGAATAAATCTCATAGGAGTTGTGAGTAAGAAGATATCCCACTTTCTATCCAGATGATTCCAGATTAGCCTGTTCGGACATATGCCATTATCTTCATGATTCTTATCAAACCAGGATGAACCACGATCTAAGAAGCTTGATTGGGAACCACTAATCAGTGGAGAATAACCAGGAAGTTGAATAAATCTCATAGGAGTTGTGAGTAAGAAGATATCTCACTTTCTATCCAGATGATTCCAGATTAGCCTGTTCGGACATATGGCAATATCTTCATGATTCTTATCAAACCAGGATGAACCACAATCTAAGAAGCTTTATTTGGAACCACTAATCAGTGGAGAATAACCAGGAAGTTGAATAAATTTCATAGGAGTTGTGATTAAGAAGATATCCCACTTTCTATCGAGATGATTCCAGATTAGCCTGTTCGGACAT
The DNA here is from genome assembly GCF_000801105.2 of Raphanus sativus. NCBI lineage: Eukaryota > Viridiplantae > Streptophyta > Magnoliopsida > Brassicales > Brassicaceae > Raphanus > Raphanus sativus. Next base: position 8,521 of record NW_026616031.1, read on the forward strand.
ATTGTTGATATAAATAAAGGAATGACCAGAAGAAGAAGAAGCTGGTTGATGATCCAAAGAGAATTCATCAACAGAAGCCAATTTGGTCCTGTTTGTGCAGTCTTGCTCCACAAGCTACTATCTTGACCTAACTTACCTTTCAATGCAAGAAAGGAGTTTGGAGACTTAATATGGACGTGGGAAACACTGAGATGTCAAGGAAACATGTTTGAATTAAAATAAGAGAGCCTGGTTTGAATTTGAAAAGAAGAAGTCACATGTTGCTTAAGAGAAGCAGCTGGACCTGTCACTTTCACTCAACCAAGCTGTGTAAACCTCTCTCCTGTCACTCTCACTCCCTCTGGTCGAGATTAACCTTGGCTGCATCCTTCTGGCTTCATCAGAAACCCCACAATAATATTTGTTTAGTCATTCCCTTGTTTAATCATTGTTTATTGTAAGTGATTGTCTATTTAAAGACTTCACCACCTCTTGTAACATTTATCCAGTCTTAATACAAGTTTCTCTCATCAATTTCGTGGCTCTCTCTCCCTCTCTTGTGTCTAAACAATAGTCACAATGTAAGGGTCAAGTGAATCATGATTTAGAGGCTGCCTTAACTCTCTTTCTCTTAAGGCAGCCTAATACTTGTAAAATTCACTTTAAACTCTTATTATTTCTTCTTAAACTCTAGCTTACTGATTCTAGATCCCATTCATCTTAAGTGCACAAACTCTAAAGTGTTGTGTTACTTCTCAAGGATTAGATTCAAACTAGAGATTCTTAGCTTTCTATAACCAGTTTACTCTCTAGGATCTTGGTTATAGTATAGGCTGTGTGAGAGGATTCAACCACCAGTTGGTTGTCTCTTCCATTGTAGAGTGAGTTCCTGTTGTATGGTTGAAGGGATTCAGTTACAAGTTAACTGAATACTCTCTTGACATGAGACAAACACTCATGAATTCCAACATGGTATCAGAGCCTAGTTGCTCTCTTGGGCTGAATTCACTCTGTTCTACTTCATCCTGAAGCTCTCTCTCTCACTTTGAAATTGTTTTTGATGAGCTGTGTGGCTAGGATTCAAAACATGAGCAGTAGAGAGGTTAGATGAAGTATGTTTTCCAAAATTCAAGATGCAATCTTCTAATGTTTTTTTTTAAGATCAGTGACTCTCCCCTTGATCTCCTCATTTTTTAAGGTTTGGATGAAAGACTGAAATATGCTCTTACCAGCCTGAGGGAGGGAGAAAAGATTATTCTTGTATCTTGAAATCACTTAAAAAAAAAAAGGTTTCTGAAAATTGTTTTTGAACAGATTCTTGAGTAATCTGATTCTGAAAAATGTTTAAAAATATTTGACCAGTGGACAAACTGTTTTGATCCATTGTGTCTTTGTTGTGTAAGCCACAGAAAACACTTGTTCATGTGTTATTCTGTTGGTTCTTTTGTTGCTTGCCCTGGAAAACATCAGTTCATGAGTTATTCCAGTGGCACGTGTCTAAGATCAGTGAGCAAATTAATTATTCAATGGTCCATTGTGTTTCAGCTACTAAAGCACCAAACTCTTGAGGAGTATTGGTTGCTCCTGGCTGTTAATGCTTCCGCAAAACTCAAGAAAACAGAGCAAAACTCTGTCCATTAGAACTCTTGAGCAAACTCTCTATTCTCTCTTTTCTAATTCTCTGATTCTCAGGTTACTTACTCACCATCATTCTCTCATTCTCTGGCTACTAATACTCTGGTTACATCATTCTCTAAATCTCTACTTATTCTCTGGTTACTTTTACTCTGGTTACTTAATTCTCTCTTCTCACAATCTCTTGTTAGAATCTGCCTAGGGTTATTAAGCTGTCTTGAAAGAATTGTCTTGCTTCTGCCCTTAGGAAAATTGATTGTGTTGTTGCCTGAAAGCTTAATCTTGTTGATTAGGATTCAGAGAGTGTTGCTAGGATAGAATCTTAAAGATAGCTGTCCATTGATGCTGTGCTTATTTAAATTGTGTTTTAAAGATCAGACTTGGTGAAAACCAATGTTCTGGTCTCTTGTTGTCTACTGATGCTTGTCTTAGTGTTGGTTTGACAGATTGCCCATGTTGATCAGAGCCTGCACAAGATGCATATTCCTGACCATGGAGAAATAATTTGTGAGTAGACCAGGAGGCTTAAAAGCTCATATCAAGCTTATCTCCTCCCCTATACTCGGATTCAAGCTTGAGGGGGGCTGTAAATGAGCTTACATGGCCTGTCTAGAAGCCACTGCAAGAAGAATTCAACAAGGACAGCAACAACTTGGAGTTAGAACAGTTACCTTCAGTGGGGAAGCTATGGATCAGCCCAAGGCATGGAGTTAGAACAGTTACCTTCTGGTTGGGAAGCTATGGATCAGCTTCTACATGAAGTTAGAACAGTTACCTTCAGTTCGGAAGCTATGAATCAGCCCATAGCATGTGTGCTTGTACCTGGTTGATGAAGCTTGTGGTCTCAAGGCTTTGGTGATCATCATTGGCTCTCATCTTCCAAGCTTGACCACATACTCTTATTCTTAGGTCAAGCTTGAGGAGGGGTGTTAATATGAGAAGCCAATGTCCATTCAACTTATGCAAGGGAAGTACCTTAATCTATGCTTATGCTTATGATTGAATAGGTTTGCCCCTTGAGAATTGATGCATGTGTGTGTGCATTGTTTGAATCAGGTACTTGGAGCTCATAATGGAGAGTCTGGTCATGGATCAAACCCTTTGATTATGGCAGGAGGTCAGAAGAAAGGGGGAGACAAAGAACCAGCAACTTGGAGAGTTCCAAGTAGTTTTGAGTGTGAAGCAAGGAAGGCATTGGTGCCAGCTTCCAATTGAAGTAAGGCCATGATCCAGGGTTTATGAGTCCCTAAACTTGATCATAAGACTCATAAACCCACTGGCCAATCCCTAGGCTGAGGGTAGTTGCACTCTTTTTCCCTAAGTGATGGTTTTATCCCATGAGGTTTTCCACACTTAGGTTTTTAATGAGGCAAGTGCTCTTAGTTCCAAGCTTGCCAAAGGATCTCCTATGGTAAAGCTTGAGGGGGAGTGTTGATATAAATAAAGGAATGACCAGAAGAAGAAGAAGCTGGTTGATGATCCAAAGAGAATTCATCAACAGAAGCCAATTTGGTCCTGTTTGTGCAGTCTTGCTCCACAAGCTACTATCTTGACCTAACTTACCTTTCAAGGCAAGAAAGGAGTTTGGAGACTTAATATGGACGTGGGAAACACTGAGATGTCAAGGAAACATGTTTGAATTAAAATAAGAGAGCCTGGTTTGAATTTGAAAAGAAGAAGTCACATGTTGCTTAAGAGAAGCAGCTGGACCTGTCACTTTCACTCAACCAAGCTGTGTAAACCTCTCTCCTGTCACTCTCACTCCCTCTGGTCGAGATTAACCTTGGCTGCATCCTTCTGGCTTCATCAGAAACCCCACAATAATATTTGTTTAGTCATTCCCTTGTTTAATCATTGTTTATTGTAAGTGATTGTCTATTTAAAGACTTCACCACCTCTTGTAACATTTATCCAGTCTTAATACAAGTTTCTCTCATCAATTTCGTGGCTCTCTCTCCCTCTCTTGTGTCTAAACAATAGTCACAATGTAAGGGTCAAGTGAATCATGATTTAGAGGCTGCCTTAACTCTCTTTCTCTTAAGGCAGCCTAATACTTGTAAAATTCACTTTAAACTCTTCTTATTTCTTCTTAAACTCTAGCTTACTGATTCTAGATCCCATTCATCTTAAGTGCACAAACTCTAAAGTGTTGTGTTACTTCTCAAGGATTAGATTCAAACTAGAGATTCTTAGCTTTCTATAACCAGTTTACTCTCTAGGATCTTGGTTATAGTATAGGCTGTGTGAGAGGATTCAACCACCAGTTGGTTGTCTCTTCCATTGTAGAGTGAGTTCCTGTTGTATGGTTGAAGGGATTCAGTTACAAGTTAACTGAATACTCTCTTGACATGAGACAAACACTCATGAATTCCAACATGGTATCAGAGCCTAGTTGCTCTCTTGGGCTGAATTCACTCTGTTCTACTTCATCCTGAAGCTCTCTCTCTCACTTTGAAATTGTTTTTGATGAGCTGTGTGGCTAGGATTCAAAACATGAGCAGTAGAGAGGTTAGATGAAGTATGTTTTCCAAAATTCAAGATGCAATCTTCTAATGTTTTTTTTTAAGATCAGTGACTCTCCCCTTGATCTCCTCATTGTTTAAGGTTTGGATGAAAGACTGAAATATGCTCTTACTGTTGAGATGAGAAGCTTAAGTAAGAGAAGATGAGGCTAAGTAAGAGATGAGGTTTCTACACTATTTGGGAAATAAAAGATAGTGAATAGTGAATGCACACTATTCACTATTACAAAAGTTACCACAGTGACAATGGTAACTAAGTAAGAAGAAGTGAAGTGAAGCAAAGACACCAAGTGGTGTGGAAGGTTAGGATGCGCAGCTAAGGTTTGGATCACAAACCTTGTGACCGTTTGGAGATAAAGAAGGCGCGCTGTGACAGGCTGTAAAGGCAAAGGTATCTGGTCAAGATACCTTTGGCATCAAGCGTGTGTGCAATGTGGTCCAAGTATTCAAACCAGGCGCTCCTCCTCTCCTTGACTCTACATGCTTTGAATAGTGATCAGACCACTTTACCTTGTCGCAAACCCTCATTAGTTCTCTCTATATATATTGTAAACACTCTCTGATTAATGATTAAGCAAGCAATGAAAGTCTCTTAGACATTTTAAGAATGGTTCTTAGTCTCTTTGTCTCGGATTAGTCTTTCCTTTACTCAAATCTCTTCTTAATCTCTCTAATCTCTTCTCTAATCTCTATTACTACACTAGATCTCTAGAAATCTTATGGTATCAGAGCCAGGTTGCGCAAAAAGCAACTTGTGTTCTTGAGTGTTCTTGAAGAATCCGGAAGCTAGATCCTTGAAGAACAAGTGTTGGTGTCCGTTGGTGTTTATCTTGGAGATCCAGCTTCAAGAAGGTGTCGGTTGAAGTTTACCAAGTTCAGAAGTGGTGTTAAGTCTTTGTGGTGTGTTACCGTGAGCTGCAAGGGAAGATCTCTAGGGTTTTCTTGAAGATTCACACTCAAAGCTCAAGTCTTTACAAGCGGTTTGTGTTCAAGGTAAAAGATCAAGTCTTTGTTACAAGTTGCTGAGTTAAGTTGCTAGAGATGGAAGGTAGCATGAACATGAAGGTCTCGGTTACTTTTAAGGGAACCAACTACCTAGTTTGGTCTAGGATGGTTAGGACTGCTGTGGGAAGCAAAGGGCTGTGGAAGCATATTACTCCGGGTGAAGCTCCAAAGCTAATCACTCAAGGAGAAGAAGGAGATGGGAGTTCAGGCAATGCGCTTGAGAAATGGGAGCAAGAGGATTGTATGGTACTATCAGCTCTCCATTCATCCTTGGAGCCGAGTCTGTTGGATGCATACAGCTATTGTGAAACAGCCAAATAGCTGTGGGATACTTTGAAGAAAGTGTATGGAAACACTTCCAACTTAAGCCGGGTGTTTGAGGTGAAGCAAGCTATCAATGTACTTGTTCAAGAAGACATGGAGTTCACCAAACACCTTGGGAGGTTCAGATCACTCTGGTCAGAGTTGGAGATGCTTAGGCCAAGCACGGTTGATGCGGATGAGTTAAACAAGAGGCGCGAGCAGGATAAGGTCTTTGGGTTGTTGCTGACTTTGAATCCAGCCTATGGTGGTCTCATCCAGCACCTATTGAGAGAAGACACTCTTCCAGATCTTGAGGAAGTGTGTGCTAGGATCCAAAAGGAACAAGGGTCTATCGGTTTGTTTGGAAAGAAGGGAGAACTCTCTCTTGCTAACCATGCATCACACTCGGATCAAGAGGATGAGATTTTGTGAGGATTAAAGAGAGTTTGTGATAAGAATTAAAGAACCAGGGAGAAGCAAAGATGAATTCGAGTGAAAGAGAAGAGAGAGGGAGAAGTGATTTGCGTAAACAAAAGAGAGAGAGATTTAGGAATTCATATTTCCTTTCTTGATTCAGAACATGTTACAAGCTACTTAAAGACAAACACATGAGCTAATCGACAATGGGAGAAACAATAAACTAATAAGAGGTAGTACAAGAAGAATAAACAAATAGGAGAGAGGCTGGTCGATCTTGGCTCGGCCAGACGAGTGATAGTGACCGTTCACAACGGTTCTCTGTCTCTGATCTTCCTTAGACAGTCCCGTGACTTCTTCCTCAACGACTCTATTCTTCTTGTGTCGACATCCTCTCTTGCTTCTAGTTAATGTATCTTTCCTTGGTGATTTAAATAAGAGACTCTTCCTTGCCTTGCACGACACACCATAGTAAATCATCAACTCATCATGCGCATGCATTGTCTCTTACTCTTCACCAATGTCTCTGCTAGCTTCATGTCTTCACTCCTTATTATTGCTTCATGTCAACACTCCCCCTCAAGCTTGACCATAGGGATTGATCAAGCTTGGAAACCATGAAGCATTCCCTCATTAAAACCTTTACTTGGAAAAACCACTTGGGATAAAAACCAAGCAAAGGAAAAAGAGTAGAATCCTTCATGGTTAAGAGGATCAGTGACAAGTGAGGTCTATGAGTCCAAGTTTAGGATGAATGAACTCACAAACCTTGCTGCTGGCTGCCTTGGTGAAGATGTCAGCTAGTTGATCCTCACTCCGAGTATAGCATGGAAGAATCACTAGCTGCTCCACTGCTTGTCTCACTTTGTGGCAGTCCACTTCTATATGCTTAGTCCTCTCATGGAAGACTGAGTTGCTTGCAATGTGTATGGCCGCTTGGTTGTCACAATGCATGGTCATTGGTGTACTGATCTCAATGCCCAAATCCTTGAGTAGACCCTTGATCCATATCAGCTCACTAGTAAGTTTCCTCATTGCTCTATATTCTGCTTCAGCACTTGAGCAAGACACCACTTTTTGCTTCTTGCTCTTCCATGTGACCAGATTCCCTCCAATGAATGTGCAATACCCTGTGGTTGATCTTCTATCTACTCTGTCTCCAGCCCAATCAGCATCACAATACCCCACAACTTCAGTACTCTTGTTACACGCCATCCAAACTCCTTGACCCGGCGCCTCTCTCAAGTATCTCAAGATTCTCTCTACCATGTTCCAATGATGCACCTTAGGGGCTCCCATGTGTTGACTCACTTGATTCACAGCAAAGCACACATCCGGTCTGGTTATGGTCAAGTAGATGAGCTTGCCCACCATTCTCCTATACTTCTTGACATCTTGAAATGGAGTAGCTTCATACTCCCCCTCTCGCAGCACCTTGTAACCTTCTTCCAATGGTGTTTTGGCCTGTCTACTTCCAATGGTTCCTGCCTCATTCAAGATATCAAGTGTGTACTTCCTTTGAGACATGAACAGCCCCTCTTTAGAGCGGCAAAATTCAATCCCTAGGAAGTACTTTAACTCTCCCAAATCCTTAATATCAAAAGTAGATTTGAGAAAAGATTTAGTGGAGAGGATACCTTCCTTGTTGCTACCAGTGATGATTATGTCATCAACATATACCAGTATGACTATGATACCTTCCTTGCTGGTGAGTGTGAAGAGAGAATGGTCTTGTTGAGACTTCACAAAGCCTCTTCCGTTCAGTGTTGTGCTTAGCTTGTGGTACCATGCTCTTGGAGATTGTTTCAATCCGTAGATGGCCTTCCTGAGTCTAAGCACATTTCCTGGTTTCACCATGTCTTCAAGGCCGGGAGGAGGTCTCATGTATACTTCATCATCTAACTCTCCTTGAAGAAATGCATTCTTCACATCCATTTGCCACAAGTCCCACTCCAAGTTGACCGCAAGTGAGAGTAGTATTCTTATGGTGTGCAGTTTTGCCACTGGTGCAAATGTATCCAAGTAATCTTCACCATATACTTGAGTGTAGCCTCTTGCCACCAGTCTGGTTTTCTTCCTCTCTGGCTTTCCATTGGCTCCATACTTGATTGTGAAGAGAAGCCGGCTTGTCACTGCTTTCTTTCCTTTGGGAAGCTCACTTTCAAAATATGTTTCATTCTTTTCCATGGCTCCCATCTCTTCTCCAACAGATGCTCCCCACTCCTCATCTTGCATGGCTTCCTCATATGTCTTTGGAATCCATTCTTGATCCAATTCGGTGATGAAGGCTTGATGCTCTGCTGGATAGTGAGCTAGTGAACATACTGCACTGGTAGGATGTGCCACAGCTTTAGCATTGAAGTAAACCCTTGTGTTGATCCAATCTGAGGCTGGTCTCCTGTTCCTTGTACTTCTTCTCAAGGTTTGTATCTGATCAGCTTGATTGTTGTCACTTGGTTCCTCATGAGGTTCAGTGGCTGCTTGTGGTTGTGATCCCATCTCTTCTTGATCATGAGATACTCCTGAGTTCTCTTCAGGCTGAGCTTGCGCAGATTGATCATCTCCATTGCCCCCCTCATGATCAGGATGAGATACTCCAACTCCTTCTACTTCTTCAGCAGCCCGAGTGGAGGTCTCCCTTTCTTTTGCTGGTTCATTTGGTAGACTGATGCCAAGTCTCTCCATAATGATTCTCAGGTTGTTAGCTCTATCAGTGGCTGACTGAGAAAGATCCTTGAGGTCATCCCAACTCTTCTCATCATAGTAGCCTGTTGATTCCATGAACTTAACATCTCTTGACACCAGGACTCTTCTAGTCTCTGGTACATAGCATTTGTAACCCTTCTGGTGTGTTGAATACCCAATGAACATTGCCTTTCTACTCTTGGCCTCCAGCTTGTTTCTAAGCTCTCCTGGAATCAATACAAAACACACACACCCAAACACACGCAAGTGATCTATAGATGATTTAGCTTTGTTCAATACCTCATATGGGGTGGCATTGTGAAGAACCCTTGTTGGCGTGCGGTTGATAAGATAAGCAGCTGTAACCACTGCATCTCCCCAAAACCTCTTAGGCACATTGGAGTGAAACATCATGCTCCTGGCCACTTCCATTAGGTGTCTATTCTTTCTCTCTGCCACACCATTTTGTTGAGGTGTGTAAGGACAGCTGGTTTGATGTATGATGCCGTGAGAAGCTAAGTGTTGTTTGAAGGCTGTGCTAGTGTATTCACCACCATTATCTGATCTAAGAATTTTAATCTTGACATTAAAATGGTTAGTGACATAATTCTGAAAGTTTTTAAAGGCTTCTAGCACCCTATCTTTTGATTGCATCAAAGTGATCCAAGTATACTTAGACTTTTCATCTATAAAAGTCACGAAATACTTATGCTGCTCTCTAGATGTGCAAGGTGCAGTCCAAACATCAGAATGAATTAAATCAAAGCAATTCTCATAGATGGTCATTGATTTAGGAAACACATTTCTACAATGTTTTCCTAATATACAAGCCTCACAATCACTTTTAAAAGAAATACTAGGCAACAGGATGTTCAAAGCATGAGAATGAGGATGTCCTAATCTAGCATGCCATATTACATCTTTAGGGAATTCAGAGACAGAATTGAAATAGCAAGATAAATCGGAAGCTGGTCTTGTGTCCTCAAGCAAGTACAAGTCTCCCTTGGTAACACCTTTGCCAAGCAACCTACTAGAATCAATATCCTGAAAATGCACACTGTTAGGCTTGAAAGTAACTTGACAATTCAAATCATTAGTCACCCTTTTAACCGACAGCAAGTTAGATGCAAATGTGGGCATATAAAAAGCTTTAGACACTTTGTCAAACAGTTTGAGATCACCTACTCCTTCTATTGGAATTTTATCTCCATTGGCTATCATCACATTTCCTAAGGCAGGTTCAATGTTTTTAATCAAGCTTAAATCACTAATCATATGGTGTGAAGCACCAGAATCAATAATTAGAGGTTTAGCAGTTTTAAAAACACTCATAGAACTACCAACAATGTGAGAAGCACTAAGAGAAGTACCAAGAGTTTTAGGTATACCAGATTCTTTTAAGGCCTTGATGAGAGCACTTAAGTCAGACTTTGTGATGATCTCATCTAGATTGGCCCTTGGAGTAGCGTACACTGATGCAGAGGTCATGGCACTTCCCACGCCACTGCTGCTTGCTCCCATAGGGTGTGGAGTGGTTGGCTCTGCTCCCTCAGTTGAGAGATTGGCTCTTGCGTCCTGGGGGCGAGTCTCCCTGAACTTGTTTGGCTTCAAGTGTGGATGGAGAAGCCAGCACTTGTCCTTTAAGTGACCTTTCTTCTTGCAATGGTCACAGATCAAGGCTTTCCTCTCCTCTTGCTTGTACGCCTTGTTAGCCACAGCTTCTTCAGCTTGGTGTGCCATGTTTAGGTCTCCTTTGTTACCAAACAAGCCCACTGATCCTTCCTCCTTCTGAATTTGAGCACAAACTTCATCCAGGTCAGGAAGCTTGTCAGATCTCAAGATGTGCTTAATCAAGCTCCCATAGGATGGGCTGAGAGTGAGCAGCAGTCCAAACACTTTATCCTCTTCACGCCTGGTTAAGAGAGTGGTAGGATCAGTTGTGTGTGGCCTCAGTATCTCCATCTCTGCCCAAAGGGACCTGAACTTGCCAAAGTGAGGTTGGAACTCCCCATCTCCTTGGTTGAGGGCGCCAATGGCCCTTTTCACTTCAAATACTCTAGTGAGGTTGGAAACATTTCCATACACTTTGTAGAGAGTATCCCACAGCTGCTTGGTAGTCTCACAGTAAGAGTAAGACTCCATTATTGCTGGTTCAAGAGAGCTGAGGAGAGCTGAGAGCACCATGAGATCTTCTTGATTCCATTTGTCTTCATCAGCTACCACCACCACCTCTTTTCCATCTTCTCCTTGAGTGGTTTGTTTTGGAGCCGCCTCTGTTATGGCATACTTCCATAAACCTCTTCCACCAAGGGCTCTCTTCACCATCCTAGCCCAAAAGAGGTAGTTAATCCCCTTCAAGGTCACAGGTATGTTGAGATGTTTGCTGTTGTTGTTGTTGCTTTCTTCCATTTTTCTTTAACTCGCCAAGAACACCAAGAACAGGAGAGAGAAATTTGAAAAAGAAAGAGAATTAAACAAGAACAGAGAGTTTGCGGAAGCTAGATTCGGTTTCAAGAGCTTTGTTGCTCTGATACCATGAGATTTTGTGAGGATTAAAGAGAGTTTGTGATAAGAATTAAAGAACCAGGGAGAAGCAAAGATGAATTCGAGTGAAAGAGAAGAGAGAGGGAGAAGTGATTTGCGTAAACAAAAGAGAGAGAGATTTAGGAATTCATATTTCCTTTCTTGATTCAGAACATGTTACAAGCTACTTAAAGACAAACACATGAGCTAATCGACAATGGGAGAAACAATAAACTAATAAGAGGTAGTACAAGAAGAATAAACAAATAGGAGAGAGGCTGGTCGATCTTGGCTCGGCCAGACGAGTGATAGTGACCGTTCACAACGGTTCTCTGTCTCTGATCTTCCTTAGACAGTCCCGTGACTTCTTCCTCAACGACTCTATTCTTCTTGTGTCGACATCCTCTCTTGCTTCTAGTTAATGTATCTTTCCTTGGTGATTTAAATAAGAGACTCTTCCTTGCCTTGCACGACACACCATAGTAAATCATCAACTCATCATGCGCATGCATTGTCTCTTACTCTTCACCAATGTCTCTGCTAGCTTCATGTCTTCACTCCTTATTATTGCTTCATGTCAACAGAGGAGACTCCACAAGCAAACAAAGCTGCGCATGGAAAGTATGAGGAGACGAAGTTCAATGGGAACTGTGACCATTGCAAGAAGCAAGGACACAAGAAAAGCCAGTGTTGGATCCTTCACCCACATCTCAAGCCGGCTAAATTCATGAAGGATAGAGAAGCAAGAGCTCACCTCTCGGATGGAACCAGTGGAGCAAATGGAGCTAGTAAAAGCAAGGCACAAGATGGTGAGAAGCGTGAGATAGACAATGGGAAGTCTCTGGTGGCCTATACTGGTGGTTCAAGCAACACCAGTGAGTATGTGACAAGGGCAGACCTAGACTCTCTCATCAAACTCTTCAAGGAGAATGGTAACACCTTTGGGTACTCTTATGGTGCTTCCTTGATTGCTAGAACTGATAGGTTGATAGATAACTCTTGTGATATGCATAATCATCTCAAAGAGTGTGGTATTGATAGCATTGATCATGCATACTACTCGGATCATGCATACAAACCATTCAAACCTTCCAGCATTCTAGCTCATCTTGCTAAGTCTCATTGTCATGCATCTCGGCCTCTCATTATTGATTCTGGTGCATCTCATCACATGATTAGTGATGTTAAGTTGATTAAAAACATTGAGCCTGCTTGTGGAAATGTCATGATTGCTAATGGTGATAAGATTCCTATTAGAGGAGTAGGAATGCTTAAACTGTTTGATAAGGAGTCAAAAGCTCTTTATATGCCTGATTTCACTTCAAACTTGCTTTCGGTTAAGAGATGTGCAACTGATCTTAATTGTAATGTTATCTTCAGTCCTAATGATGTGAAGTTTCAGGATATTAAAAGTAGCAAGATGCTTGGCAAAGGAGTAACCAAGGGAGAGTTATACATGCTTCAAGATCTTACTTCTATTGCAAATTTTAGTTGTTCTTTTTCTTCTGTGTCTACTAGTCTAAGCAAGAATGCATTGTGGCATGCTAGACTAGGACACCCTCATAATAAGGCTTTAAAACTGATGGTGCCAGGTGTTTCTTTTGAGAACAATGATTGTGAAGCTTGTATTTTAGGCAAGCATTGTAAAACTGTTTTTCCCAAATCGTCTACTGTTTATGAAAAGTGTTTTGATCTTATTCATTCTGATGTGTGGACTGCTCCATGCTTGTCTAGGGAAAATCAGAAGTATTATGTCTCTTTCATTGATGAAAAATCCAAATACACATGGTTAACCTTAATTCCAACCAAAGATAGGGTGCTTGATGCATTTAGAAATTTTCAAGCTTATGTGACTAACCATTATCAAGCCAAGATTAAGATTTTCAGGTCTGATAATGGAGGAGAGTACACAAGTCACGCATTCAAGCAACATCTATCACAACATGGGATACTTCACCAACCGAGCTGTCCTTACACTCCTCAGCAAAATGGTGTTGCTGAAAGGAAGAATAGGCACCTAATGGAAGTCGCCAGATCCTTGATGTTTCAAGCAAATGTACCTAAAAGGTTTTGGAGTGATGCTGTAGTTACTGCTTGTTATCTGATCAACAGGACTCCTACTCTTGTGTTGCATGGGCAATCACCATTTGAAGTCCTGAACAAGTATAAGCCAGTACTGGATCACTTGAAGGTCTTTGGGTGCTTGTGCTATGTGATGGTACCAGGAGAGTTGAGAAACAAGCTACAACCAAGAAGCACAAAAGCAATGTTTATTGGGTACTCCACAAGCCAGAAAGGATACAAGTGCTATGATCAAGACACTAGGAGAGTGACAGTCTCTCGGGAGGTGAAGTTTATTGAAGAAAGAGGGTATTATGAGGAGAAGAACCAGGAAGATTTAAAAGACCTCACATCAGATCGAGCTGCTACTTTGAGAGCTATGCTGGAGAAACTTGGGATCAATATGACTCAAGAGCAGCAAGGTGGAGGAAGTGCACCTAGAAGTGTACCAAGGGCAAGTGATGATCGGATCCCTCACCTTGACCATGAGGGGGGAAATGAAGCAAGCTCTCTTAACCAAGGAGGGGAAGAGAGTTCTAGGAGTCAAGAAGAGAGCTCTGACTCACATGATCAAGGTGTGGAAGCCACTGATCAAGAAGGTGGAGCTGAAGTAAGTCAGCAAGAAGAGCAAAGAGTTAGTAGTGATGATGCGCAAGAGGAAGCAAGTATACAAGAAGAGGTGCAAGTGCAGGATGAACCAGTTCTAAGGAGAAGCACACGGCTAAGGAAGGATCCTTCCAGTTGGGTAAACACAAGAGTGTACTACAATGCCCAAGCTGTGGAGCATCCTTCTCAAGCTGTATGCTCCTTTGCTCATTATCCGGAAGAGCATTGTGCCTTTCAAGTCAGTTTGGATGAGAGTTATGTTCCAAGGAGCTATGAGGAAGCTATGCTAATACAAGAGTGGAGAGATTCAGTTAATGCTGAGGCGGATGCCATGATCAAGAATGATACATGGTATGAGAGTGCACTACCAAAAGGAAAGAGAGCAGTGTCTAGTAAATGGATCTTCACAATCAAGTATCTTCCAAATGGGAAGATAGATAGGCGCAAGACAAGATTGGTGGCAAGAGGGTTTACTCAAACCTATGGAGAAGACTACATTGATACATTTGCACCAGTTGCCAAGCTCCATACCATTCGGATAGTGCTATCTTTGGCAGTGAATCTTGAATGGGATCTTTGGCAAATGGACGTGAAGAATGCTTTTCTACAAGGAGAACTAGAAGATGAAGTCTACATGTTACCACCTCCTGGTCTTGAGCACTTGGTAAAGAAGGGAAATGTGTTGAGGCTAAAGAAGGCAATCTATGGACTCAAACAATCTCCAAGAGCATGGTATCACAAACTGAGCACAACATTGAATGGAAGAGGGTTCAGGAAGTCCGAACTTGATCACACTCTGTTCACACTTGTTACTCCTTCAGGTATCATTGTAATCCTTGTGTATGTAGATGACATTATCATCACTGGCTCTGACAAAGCAGGTATCAAGGCAACCAAGGAGTTTCTCAAATCTGTGTTTGAGATTAAAGACTTAGGAGAGATGAAATACTTCCTTGGCACTGAGTTGTGTAGAGCTAAGGAAGGATTATTCATCTCTCAAAGAAAATATACACTTGATCTTTTGAAAGATGCAGGTGCATATGGAGGCAAAGTAGCTAAGATGCCCATGGAGGATGGGTATAAGGTTCCACGTGAGGGGGAGCTTGAAGATAGCAAGCCATTCCATGATCCAAAGCTTTATAGAAAGCTTGTAGGTAAGTTAATCTACTTGACAATTACACGGCCTGACATTTGTTTTGCTGTGAATCAGGTGAGCCAGCATATGCAAGTTCCAAAAGAACACCATTGGAGAATGGTGGAGAGGCTATTGATGTATCTAAATGGAACTCAAGGTCTTGGTGTTTGGATGGGTTGCAACAAAAGTACAGAAGTGGTGGGCTATTGTGATGCTGATTGGGCAGGAGATAGAGCTGATAGAAGATCAACCACTGGCTATTGCACTTTCATTGGTGGGAACTTGGTTACTTGGAAGAGTAAGAAGCAGAAGGTGGTCTCATGTTCCAGTGCTGAAGCCGAGTATAGAGCCATGCTGAAGCTAACCAATGAGCTTGTGTGGATCAAGGGGATTCTGAAGCACTTAGAGGTTGATCAAGCTACACCAATGACTATGCATTGTGATAACCAAGCAGCCATTCACATTGCAACCAACTCGGTGTTCCATGAGAGGACCAAGCACATAGAGGTGGATTGTCACAAGGTCAGACAGATGATAGTACTTGGAGTGATCTTACCATGCTACACAAGAAGTGAAGATCAGTTGGCTGATGTGTTCACTAAGGCTGCGAGACAGAAGACAATGGAGTCCATCCATATCAGGTTGGGCCTCATTGATTTGAGCAAGAGGAGCTGATCCCCTTAGCTATGAGGTCTTCACTCTTTTTCCCTCATCAAGGTTTTGTCCCAATGGGTTTTCCTTGGTGAGGTTTTTAATGAGGAAGATCTCATGGCTTTCCAAGCTTGACTTGTTCCATATGGTCAAGCTTGAGGGGGAGTGTTGAGATGAGAGGCTTAAGTAAGAGAAGATGAGGCTAAGTAAGAGATGAGGTTTCTACACTATTTGGGAAATAGTAGATAGTGAATAGTGAATGCACACTATTCACTATTACAAAAGTTACCACAGTGACAATGGTAACTAAGTAAGAAGAAGTGAAGTGAAGCAAAGACACCAAGTGGTGTGGAAGGTTAGGATGCGCAGCTAAGGTTTGGATCACAAACCTTGTGACCGTTTGGAGATAAAGAAGGCGCGCTGTGACAGGCTGTAAAGGCAAAGGTATCTGGTCAAGATACCTTTGGCATCAAGCGTGTGTGCAGTGTGGTCCAAGTATTCAAACCAGGCGCTCCTCCTCTCCTTGACTCTACATGCTTTGAATAGTGATCAGACCACTTTACCTTGTCGCAAACCCTCATTAGTTCTCTCTATATATATTGTAAACACTCTCTGATTAATGATTAAGCAAGCAATGAAAGTCTCTTAGACATTTTAAGAATGGTTCTTAGTCTCTTTGTCTCGGATTAGTCTTTCCTTTACTCAAATCTCTTCTTAATCTCTCTAATCTCTTCTCTAATCTCTATTACTACACTAGATCTCTAGAAATCTTACTTACCAGCCTGAGGGAGGGAGAAAAGATTATTCTTGTATCTTGAAATCACTTAAAAAAAAAAAAAAAGGTTTCTGAAAATTGTTTTTGAACAGATTCTTGAGTAATCTGATTCTGAAAAATGTTTAAAAATATTTGACCAGTGGACAAACTGTTTTGATCCATTGTGTCTTTGTTGTGTAAGCCACAGAAAACACTTGTTCATGTGTTATTCTGTTGGTTCTTTTGTTGCTTGCCCTGGAAAACATCAGTTCATGAGTTATTCCAGTGGCACATGTCTAAGATCAGTGAGCAAATTAATTGTTCAATGGTCCATTGTGTTTCAGCTACTAAAGCACCAAACTCTTGAGGAGTATTGGTTGCTCCTGGCTGTTAATGCTTCCGCAAAACTCAAGAAAACAGAGCAAAACTCTGTCCATTAGAACTCTTGAGCAAACTCTCTATTCTCTCTTTTCTAATTCTCTGATTCTCAGGTTACTTACTCACCATCATTCTCTCATTCTCTGGCTACTAATACTCTGGTTACATCATTCTCTAAATCTCTACTTATTCTCTGGTTACTTTTACTCTGGTTACTTAATTCTCTCTTCTCACAATCTCTTGTTAGAATCTGCCTAGGGTTATTAAGCTGTCTTGAAAGAATTGTCTTGCTTCTGCCCTTAGGAAAATTGATTGTGTTGTTGCCTGAAAGCTTAATCTTGTTGATTAGGATTCAGAGAGTGTTGCTAGGATAGAATCTTAAAGATATCTGTCCATTGATGCTGTGCTTATTTAAATTGTGTTTTAAAGATCAGACTTGGTGAAAACCAATGTTCTGGTCTCTTGTTGTCTACTGATGCTTGTCTTAGTGTTGGTTTGACAGATTGCCCATGTTGATCAGAGCCTGCACAAGATGCATATTCCTGACCATGGAGAAATAATTTGTGAGTAGACCAGGAGGCTTAAAAGCTCATATCAAGCTTATCTCCTCCCCTATACTCGGATTCAAGCTTGAGGGGGGCTGTAAATGAGCTTACATGGCCTGTCTAGAAGCCACTGCAAGAAGAATTCAACAAGGACAGCAACAACTTGGAGTTAGAACAGTTACCTTCAGTGGGGAAGCTATGGATCAGCCCAAGGCATGGAGTTAGAACAGTTACCTTCTGGTTGGGAAGCTATGGATCAGCTTCTACATGAAGTTAGAACAGTTACCTTCAGTTCGGAAGCTATGAATCAGCCTATAGCATGTGTGCTTGTACCTGGTTGATGAAGCTTGTGGTCTCAAGGCTTTGGTGATCATCATTGGCTCTCATCTTCCAAGCTTGACCACATACTCTTATTCTTAGGTCAAGCTTGAGGAGGGGTGTTAATATGAGAAGCCAATGTCCATTCAACTTATGCAAGGGAAGTACCTTAATCTATGCTTATGCTTATGATTGAATAGGTTTGCCCCTTGAGAATTGATGCATGTGTGTGTGCATTGTTTGAATCAGGTACTTGGAGCTCATAATGGAGAGTCTGGTCGTGGATCAAACCCTTTGATTATGGCAGGAGGTCAGAAGAAAGGGGGAGACAAAGAACCAGCAACTTGGAGAGTTCCAAGTAGTTTTGAGTGTGAAGCAAGGAAGGCATTGGTGCCAGCTTCCAATTGAAGTAAGGCCATGATCCAGGGTTTATGAGTCCCTAAACTTGATCATAAGACTCATAAACCCACTGGCCAATCTCTAGGCTGAGGGTAGTTGCACTCTTTTTCCCTAAGTGATGGTTTTATCCCATGAGGTTTTCCACACTTAGGTTTTTAATGAGGCAAGTGCTCTTAGTGTAACATCCCGAGTTGTGATATACGGAAAGGCTTAAGAGAATTGATTTGGCTACCTATGTCACCAAAGTTGACTTACCTTTTCCGGAACACATCCTGAAAGAACTCCAGAGTTAAGCGTGCTTGAGCTGGAGTAGTGGAAGGATGGGTGACCTATCGGGAAGTGATTCGCGATAGCGTGCAAGTGAGGCCAAAGCACGGGGAAAGGTTGGGTGGTGATTGCAGGGTCAGTAAATAATGATTTCGAGCCTTGGAAAATTTAGCGACCGACCGTCGGATGGGATGGGGCCCACGGCCGAGAGAGCGGGCGTGGGTGGCCCATTAGCCGTGGGCGGTCGGGGCGTTACAAGTGGTATCAGAGCTGGTTAGCCGTCTCAGTTCTGACCTGAGAGGCGTCTTGAGACCTGTCATGGGGCGCAACGAGGGCGTTGCGTTCTTTGAGAGGGGGTGAATTGTAACATCCCGAGTTGTGATATACGGAAAGGCTTAAGAGAATTGATTTGGCTACCTATGTCACCAAAGTTGACTTACCTTTTCCGGAACACATCCTGAAAGAACTCCAGAGTTAAGCGTGCTTGAGCTGGAGTAGTGGAAGGATGGGTGACCTATCGGGAAGTGATTCGCGATAGCGTGCAAGTGAGGCCAAAGCACGGGGAAAGGTTGGGTGGTGATTGCAGGGTCAGTAAATAATGATTTCGAGCCTTGGAAAATTTAGCGACCGACCGTCGGATGGGATGGGGCCCACGGGCCGAGAGAGCGGGCGTGGGTGGCCCATTAGCCGTGGGCGGTCGGGGCGTTACACTTAGTTCCAAGCTTGCCAAAGGATCTCCTATGGTCAAGCTTGAGGGGGAGTGTTGATATAAATAAAGGAATGACCAGAAGAAGAAGAAGCTGGTTGATGATCCAAAGAGAATTCATCAACAGAAGCCAATTTGGTCCTGTTTGTGCAGTCTTGCTCCACAAGCTACTATCTTGACCTAACTTACCTTTCAAGGCAAGAAAGGAGTTTGGAGACTTAATATGGACGTGGGAAACACTGAGATGTCAAGGAAACATGTTTGAATTAAAATAAGAGAGCCTGGTTTGAATTTGAAAAGAAGAAGTCACATGTTGCTTAAGAGAAGCAGCTGGACCTATCACTTTCACTCAACCAGGCTGTGTAAACCTCTCTCCTGTCACTCTCACTCCCTCTGGTCGAGATTAACCTTGGCTGCATCCTTCTGGCTTCATCAGAAACCCCACAATAATATTTGTTTAGTCATTCCCTTGTTTAATCATTGTTTATTGTAAGTGATTGTCTATTTAAAAGACTTCACCACCTCTTGTAACATTTATCCAGTCTTAATACAAGTTTCTCTCATCAATTTCGTGGCTCTCTCTCCCTCTCTTGTGTCTAAACAATAGTCACAATGTAAGGGTCAAGTGAATCATGATTTAGAGGCTGCCTTAACTCTCTTTCCCTTAAGGCAGCCTAATACTTGTAAAATTCACTTTAAACTCTTCTTATTTCTTCTTAAACTCTAGCTTACTGATTCTAGATCCCATTCATCTTAAGTGCACAAACTCTAAAGTGTTGTGTTACTTCTCAAGGATTAAATTCAAACTAGAGATTCTTAGCTTTCTATAACCAGTTTACTCTCTAGGATCTTGGTTATAGTATAGGCTGTGTGAGAGGATTCAACCACCAGTTGGTTGTCTCTTCCATTGTAGAGTGAGTTCCTGTTGTATGGTTGAAGGGATTCAGTTACAAGTTAACTGAATACTCTCTTGACATGAGACAAACACTCATGAATTCCAACACATATGGCAATATCTTCATGATTCTTATCAAACCAGGATGAACCAATATATAAGAAGCTTGATTGGGAACCACTAATCAGTGGAGAATAACCAGGAAGTTGAATAAATCTCATAGGAGTTGTGAGTAAGAAGATATCCCACTTTCTATCCAGATGATTCCAGATTAGCCTGTTCGACATATGCCATTATCTTCATGATTCTTATCAAACCAGGATGAACCACGATCTAAGAAGCTTTATTGGAACCACTAATCAGTAAAAAATAACCAGGAAGTTGAATAAATCTCATAGGAGTTGTGAGTAAGAAGATATCCCACTTTCTATCCAGATGATTCCAGATTAGCCTGTTCGGACATATGGCAATATCTTCATGATTCTTATCAAACCAGGATGAACCACGATCTAAGAAGCTTTATTTGGAACCACTAATCAGTGGAGAATAACCAGGAAGTTGAATAAATCTCATAGGAGTTGTGAGCAAGAAGATATCCCACTTCATCCAGATGATTCCAGATTAGCCTGTTCGGACATATGCATTATCTTCATGATTCTTATCAAACCAGGATGAACCACGATCTAAGAAGCTTTATTTGGAACCACTAATCAGTGGAGAATAACCAGGAAGTTGAATAAATCTCATAGGAGTTGTGAGTAAGAAGATATCCCACTTTCTATCCAGATGATTCCAGATTAGCCTGTTCGGACATATGGCAATATCTTCATGATTCTTATCAAAACCAGGATGAACCACGATCTAAGAAGCTTTATTTGGAACCACTAATCAGTGGAGAATAACCAGGAAGTTGAATAAATCTCATAAGTGTTGTGAGCAAGAAGATATCCCACTTCTATCCAGATGATTCCAGATTAGCCTGTTCGGACATATGCCATTATCTTCATGATTCTTATCAAACCAGGATGAACCACGATCTAAGAAGCTTTATTGGAACCACTAATCAGTGGAGAATAACCAGGAAGTTGAATAAATCTCATAAGAGTTGTGAGCAAGAAGATATCCCACTTCTATCCAGATGATTCCAGATTAGCCTGTTCGGACATATGCCATTATCTTCATGATTCTTATCAAACCAGGATGAACCACGATCTAAGAAGCTTTATTTGGAACCACTAATCAGTGGAGAATAACCAGGAAGTTGAATAAATCTCATAGGAGTTGTGAGCAAGAAGATATCCCACTTTCTATCCAGATGATTCCAGATTAGCCTGTTCGGACATATGCCATTATCTTCATGATTCTTATCAAACCAGGATGAACCACGATCTAAGAAGCTTTATTTGGAACCACTAATCAGTGGAGAATAACCAGGAAGTTGAATAAATCTCATAGGAGTTGTGAGTAAGAAGATATCCCACTTTCTATCCAGATGATTCCAGATTAGCCTGTTCGGACATATGGCAATATCTTCATGATTCTTATCAAACCAGGATGAACCACGATCTAAGAAGCTTTATTTGGAACCACTAATCAGTGGAGAATAACCAGGAAGTTGAATAAATCTCATAAGTGTTGTGAGCAAGAAGATATCCCACTTTCTATCCAGATGATTCCAGATTAGCCTGTTCGGACATATGGCATTATCTTCATGATTCTTATCAAACCAGGATGAACCACGATCTAAGAAGCTTTATTTGGGAACCACTAATCAGTGGAGAATAACCAGGAAGTTGAATAAATCTCATAGGAGTTGTGAGTAAGAAGATATCCCACTTTCTATCCAGATGATTCCAGATTAGCCTGTTCGGACATATGCCATTATCTTCATGATTCTTATCAAACCAGGATGAACCACGATCTAAGAAGCTTTATTTGGAACCACTAATCAGTGGAGAATAACCAGGAAGTTGAATAAATCTCATAGGAGTTGTGAGCAAGAAGATATCCCACTTTCTATCCAGATGATTCCAGATTAGCCTGTTCGGACATATGCAATATCTTCATGATTCTTATCAAACCAGGATGAACCACGATCTAAGAAGCTTTATTTGGAACCACTAATCAGTGGAGAATAACCAGGAAGTTGAATAAATCTCATAAGTGTTGTGAGCAAGAAGATATCCCACTTTCTATCCAGATGATTCCAGATTAGCCTGTTCGGACATATGCCATATCTTCATGATTCTTATCAAACCAGGATGAACCACGATCTAAGAAGCTTTATTTGGAACCACTAATCAGTGGAGAATAACCAGGAAGTTGAATAAATCTCATAAGTGTTGTGAGCAAGAAGATATCCCACCTTCTATCCAGATGATTCCAGATTAGCCTGTTCGGACATATGCCATTATCTTCATGATTCTTATCAAACCAGGATGAACCACGATCTAAGAAGCTTTATTTGGAACCACTAATCAGTGGAGAATAACCAGGAAGTTGAATAAATCTCATAGGAGTTGTGAGCAAGAAGATATCCCACTTTCTATCCAGATGATTCCAGATTAGCCTGTTCGGACATATGCCATTATCTTCATGATTCTTATCAAACCAGGATGAACCACGATCTAAGAAGCTTTATTTGGAACCACTAATCAGTGGAGAATAACCAGGAAGTTGAATAAATCTCATAGGAGTTGTGAGTAAGAAGATATCCCACTTTCTATCCAGATGATTCCAGATTAGCCTGTTCGACATATATGGCAATATCTTCATGATTCTTATCAAAACAGGATGAACCACGATCTAAGAAGCTTTATTTGAACCACTAATCAGTGGAGAATAACCAGGAAGTTGAATAGAGATTATCCCACCTTCTATCCAGATGATTCCAGATTAGCCTGTTCGGACATATGCATTATCTTCATGATTCTTATCAAACCAGGATGAACCACGATCTAAGAAGCTTTATTTGGAACCACTAATCAGTGGAGAATAACCAGGAAGTTGAATAAATCTCATAGGAGTTGTGAGTAAGAAGATATCCCACTTTCTATCCAGATGATTCCAGATAGCCTGTTCGACATATGGCAATATCTTAATGATTCTTATCAAACCAGGATGAACCACGATCTAAGAAGCTTTATTTGGAACCACTAATCAGTGGAGAATAACCAGGAAGTTGAATAAATCTCATAAGTGTTGTGAGCAAGAAGATATCCCACCTTCTATCCAGATGATTCCAGATTAGCCTGTTCGGACATATGCCAATATCTTCATGATTCTTATCAAACCAGGATGAACCACGATCTAAGAAGCTTTATTTGGAAACACTAATCAGTGGAGAATAACCAGGAAGTTGAATAAATCTCATAAGTGTTGTGAGTAAGAAGATATCCCACTTCTATCCAGATGATTCAGATTAGCCTGTTCGGACATATGCCATTATCTTCATGATTCTTATCAAACCAGGATGAACCACGATCTAAGAAGCTTTATTTGGAACCACTAATCAGTGGAGAATAACCAGGAAGTTGAATAAATCTCATAGGAGTTGTGAGCAAGAAGATATCCACTTTCTATCCAGATGATTCCAGATTAGCCTGTTCGGCATATGCCATTATCTCATGATTCTTATCAAACCAGGATGAACCACGATCTAAGAAGCTTTATTGGAACCACTAATCAGTGCAGAATAACCAGGAAGTTGAATAAAATCTCATAGGAGTTGGAGTAAGAGATATCCCACTTTCTATCCAGATGATCCTGGTGTGATCTAAGCAGGCTCAAACTCAAGGGAT
>NW_026616032.1:0-32096 GCF_000801105.2 Raphanus sativus
AAATCATGTAACAAGGAGATTCATACATCAAGACAGTTAAGAAAATTCTCATAAATGAAAGAAATCATGAGCTGCTGATGTGAAGATGTAGGAATAGCAATAAAAGCATTGAAGACAAACAGAATTCACAAAAGGTGGTTTAGGAAGTAAAGGAAAACGATTTAAAAAAAAAGAAGACACGATCTAGTTGAAGTAAAAGTAAAATATGAAATTGGGTGTTTAAACATTTTAATGCCCTAACTACTGAGCATGCTCACCCGGTATAATAATCCCTTGGAAGGTAGATGTCTTTGACAGGACCAAACTGCTCAAATGGCCTCCTAAGGTCTTCTTGCCTGTAGACAAGAGAGAAGGGTAAGCACAAGTTAATAGTCAAGAAGAAAACAGAGTCTATCTAAAGGCTGTTACATTCTACAAGCTTATTATATATTCCACCAAACCCTACATATCTATCAAACTACATTCTACATTAACTTTTTCTGTACAGCCTTTTCAGACAAGCCTAAATCATGAAACTTACAAGGCCACAAAAAGTACAGTCCAGAGATAATGTCAGCGTCAGCGAGATGGGACAAGGCAATTAAAAGGAGTTACATACACATAAAGGAGTAAATAGTATAATACCTGCAATCATGACGAAGGTTGCGAACCAAAAGACTGGTCGGTAGATCCCTGTCACGACCCACCACCGTAACGGCTACCACCACGGGGGCTAGGGCTCCTGCCCCTCCTACCATAACCCCTCGGTGGTGACGGTGTGTAGCTCCTTCCCCTCATTGAGTCTAGTCTTCAATCTCTTCTATCCATCAAGCAACCAATATAAAACTCAGTTAGTGAAATATAAAATAAAATAAAATTCTCTAATAAACAATAAATCCAAACAAAGAACTCATTAATTACAGAACATTATAGATACTAATGTCATTACATATGCTTACTCAGCTAAAGATACAAGTTTTTTTTTATCCTCCACTTGAATTGGAATTAACATTATAAAGATTCATCCTTTCAGCTAACATTCAACGAAGATTACAAATCTGAGATCAATTCGATAAATTGGGTCCAGAAAAAAAACGATAGAAATTTGAGTTTTTTTTAAATGGTATCAGAGACGAGAGTCTGCGATTGCAATCGTTAATCTACGATAAGAAGAAGAAGCAGGAGAGGCTATAGAGCATGCATCTTACCGAAGATTGAGAAAGTGTTGGACGAAACGACGAACGGCGAAGGAGAAAACAGAGAGGAAGCGGCGCGGAAGGAAGTGGAGAGAAAAGAGAAGAGAGACGATGAGATTAGGGTTTTCTTCAATCTTTATTTATTTATTTATTTAATTTTCCTTTTTCATTATATTTGCTTTCAAGTCCTTTCTTTTGTTGTCTTTATCGACTTTTGCCTCCAAATCCTTCCGAGACTTTAGTTTTACACCCATACTTTATGTATTGTGCATGTAGATCCATTATAATAAGGAGAAATTTGACAAAAAAATCCTGAATTTTCAAATAATCATAAAATCTGATATTTCCAATAACAATAAGTTTCATACAACAATTGGAAATTTAGATTAAGATTATTTTGTTTTATCAAAACGCCATCATTTACTGATTAAACGTCTCTTAAACAATAATTAACCGTTGATTAATTAGGATATTAAAAAGTAAAATATTTTATTTTGCATATTTTTATTAGAAAATTAAACTTTTATGAATCACTACTGGTTTAATATTACTAACATAAATTATTTCAATATGATAAGACCATATGTGTATACATTATTTTAAATTTATTACTTATATATAATATAAGTTAATGTTTATGAAAACAATCGTATTCACAAATATGAGTAGTGTTTTAGATTCAAGATTATACATGGGAGTTGTTTAATTAATAACATAGATACCAATTACAAGCAAAAAACATAAATTAGTTCATGAGATACTAGGATATGTATATTTTGTGCAGAAATATCATACTAGTTATAGACGGGATATATCTCTCGAATGATATGCTATGGATTTTTATATGGCATAAAATTTTCGTTAACTTTTTTCAAATCAAATATGGCGGTTATAAAGGAATAGTAACTCATGATTCATACTCCCCAAATAATCTTTGATTTCATTACGATTACACAGAACTTAATGTGTTGGCATGGACCAACGACCAATCTTGTTCCCTAAATGGAGAAAAATTTGATGATTTGTTTGTTAAGTTTATTTATTTAATGAGTTTGGATCCTGAGCGACTACTCGTTTTTACCCTCCATATCAAATCTGAAAAGCAGATGGAAAACCCCTTTGATGTCGCCTTTCCTAACCACTAGTTCAACAAATTCAAAAGAAATCTTGCAAATTTCATCTTAAAACACGTAGTGTTTCCCTGAAGAGTGTATCTCCACACCAAGAATCAATTCGACCTCATCATCCATGATTGTGAGCATCTCCTTAGACAAGCCGAAAGATTGGCCCAACCTTGCAACATATTTGACAACATTTTTTATGTTTCCAAAATCCTCCATCCATGATCCTCTACCTTGATCCCATCGTTGGGTGCAAACATCCAAGTCTATGTGTTCTTTAATTGGCTAGCGGAATAAGAAAAAAATCTCAGAAGAAAAGGAACGGAGAATCATCGTCTTCGACTATGAAACATAGGCTGACCAGTGTGGATCTGTATGATCCACGTAACATCACACTGTTTATCCTTGCTTGACTATATGGCTCCAAAATTACGTTTCAATACATTTCTGTGTGGCTTTTCCATTCTTCATTTCACGATAGAGGACTAAGATCCTCCAAAGAAGAAACAAAACAGTGAAACATAAATATGATTGTTATTTTTTTTTGTCAGCAACTTAAAACAGACTCATATAAACTTTAATATGTTTGTTATAGAAAGCCATATTTCAACATATTATACTTCTGCAACTATTTTTATTTAATTTTATTTTGTAAATGAAATACATATAATAAAAAAATTACAAGAGAAAACTACAATAAAAATTCTATAAATTAATATTCGGTAAATCGATAAACACAATAAATTAATAAATTCTTGTAATTTTGATTTGAACCGGTTCAAAATATGACACAAATTGATAAGATAATATTTTTTCTATAACATTCTATGTAAATATTTTTTCCATGTAAAATTATAAATTAATATTTTATATATATATATATATATATATAATTCATAGAATTACAAACAAAACATTGTTCTTACAATGGAATTCATATCTGTTTGTTCTTAACCTTCAATGTATTTTGACAATATTTAATTAAATTATATCTAAATCACATTCGAATCATATGAAACATATTTCATTTACACCAAATAATATAATAAACACAATATCAGAATCGAGTTTCTAAAATTTAATTAATGTATGTACAGTCAAAGTAAGAATTTTTATTTTATAAAAAATACATTCTAAAATATATAAATCTGAAAAAAAATTGTAAATTGATACCTTATAAATTAATAAATTACCACAGTTCCATTATTATTAATTTACTGGTTGTTTACTGTAATATTACATGTTGATTTTAGAAAATAGGCACCATATGTTAAAATTATAACAATTGCTAAGACTTAGAAATGTACCACTCTACTTAAACAAATAAAGAGTTGGGTCAAATCATTATGAAAAGACAGACTAGTAATTGACATGGAACTGATTAATCATCGCCTTCTTTCCATGTTCACGGTTGTACTTGGTGCGCTGCGCTTGGAACATATGGGTAGGGCACACAAATGGGCAGCAGTATACCGGGAGCACAAATCCAAATTTTTTAGTGTTCTATGATTCAGAGCCTCTCCCTTATTCACAGATTTGAAATATTCATCTTGTCCAATTATGTTAACTCTTTGGTTGTAACGGATCTCAATCTGTGCTTGTCCACCATTGTCTAGATCGACAACCACAGCCTATTTGCTTTTCCTCGTCGATGAAGAAACTCCCAGCTAGACCATCAACATTAAAATTAGAGATGGACCTCAATAACTTGCTCCATGAAACTGCGTCTGGATCAACCTTGCTTTCCTAGCTGTAAGACTGCAAGCTGCTCCTCTCTAACAAAAGAATAACCACACATATATGTACACTATGAGCATTAAATGGTGGAGGCAGCCGCTTACAAATCTCTTTGTTGTCAAATCAAAAGAGATTATATCCTCAATATTATTTTTCCTAACCACATCCTCTCTTTAGCCAAAAGATTAGTATTTCTTTCAAAGACAGCCACGTTGATAAAAATCTATATTCCAGTCGAGACTGACGTTAAAAACCGTCCACTAATTAGAGCTCAAATCTTATATTTTAGTAAAAATAATGCGTGATTATGAAAAATATCACTGATAGATTTGTGAACATGTAAAGGGTATATGCGTTCTCTTTTTACTATCTAAAATGCTACATTTCGTGATTTTATTAACCGTCTAATTTTGGTTTACATACGTTTTTCATTTCCATTTCCCAGGACAAGTATAGTTTAATGCACAATCCTATTTGTACTGTAGTGTAATCCAGTTTTGTTATATTTGGCTATGTCATTCACGGAGATGACTGTAGCAGAAACCAAAACTGCTGTTCCTGAGTCAGTGCTGAAGAAGATGATGAGGGAGGACGAATGGGCAATATTTTACAAGAACCAGGAGCTTCAGTCCGCCAAAGAGCTGAATGCTGCGAATAGGACCGCCATATATACATGGCTAAGCGTGTCAGTAAGTTTTTCATATTTTTCTAACGTGAGGAAGGCAAATTCATAACAACATTCTAAGCACCTTGGATTTCATATGTTGAATGAGCTTGGTACATATGTTGGATACAATTGGTGCCAAAAATGTATGCCTTCTCTATGATTACATTCTGATGCACCATGGTTGCAGGGGCTAGGGAAGCATGACATCATCTATGTGGATGATCTGATCCACAAGATCATGACGGTTGGAACACAATGGGTAGAACATGTGTGTTAAAAAGTGTGGCTAGACAGGGGCCTAGGCTAGAGAGGTGAAGTTACTTGGAGCCGACGGTGATTGTGGAAGTTGATGAGAATGAAATTGAAGAAGATTTTGGAGGAGATAGAGCTGGTGAAGTTTTTGTGGAAGTTGAAGAGTATAATTATGATGATGAATGGATTTTTAGTTTTAAAGTTTGTATTTAAGCTTAGTTTTATGAATACTTTGTTTTAAAACTTGTTGAATAGGTATGTTATTTCGTTTTTATAGGTTTTATGGCTCCGCTGTTTTCTATTTTTCAGAAATTTTAAAGTTCAAGATCATGACAAATGAATTTCTCGGTAGAACCTAATTTGGAATGTAGTCTTTAGTTCTGCTGTCTATAACCCGCCTTATGTAAGTTCAGGTACTGGGTTCGAATCTTGACCTTTACATTTTATATAGATAGGTATATAAATAATGTAGTTTAACCACGCGGTAGTGGGCTAATGGTCTTAAGGGAGTTTCAGTCCTAATACAGAGGCGGTTTCGAAATTTCGTGTGGCCACCTAGACTAACATTAGTTGCAAAAATACGTGGAATACCGTGGATCTTGTGAGAATAACTGGTTGACCTAGGTGGCCGGATTCCTACGGTTATCAGAAAAAAAAAGATCACGACAAATGAAGAAAATAAATGTTTAAAGTTTCAAGAAGTTGTAATGCGTAAAATTTGCTTGCTTTGTGAATTATTAAACTAAGGTTTAAAGTTTTTTTACGGCGCATAAATTTAAATTTCTTAAAAGTTTATCATTATATAACAGCTCTTTACTTTTAAATAACACTAAATTGGATTTTAGTAATACTAAATTTTAAAATCTATTAAATATTTACAAGACCTAATAATATTAAATTATATATCAATTTTATTAGTTGGAAAAGCAATATATAGTCGTTAGATTTGGACTGTATTAAAATACTCTCTCTCTCTCTCTCTCTCTCGCTCTCTCTCTCTCTCTCTCTCTCTCTCTCTCTCTCTCTCTCTCTCTCTCTCTCTTCTCATCTCTCTCTCTCTCTCTCTCTCTCTCTCTCTCTCTCTCTCTCTCTCTCCATAAACAAAGAACATTTACTCTTAAACTCTATCCTAAAAATGTCTTTGAATCAAGATGCATCACTGAGAGAGCTTTCTATCATCCTATTCCAATATATATACCTCACTGTCGGATTTAATTCTTGTAACAACAATCAAATGTAGTAGAGAACTAGAACTACAGGATTTACATCATGTTCACTAATAGGTCAGTCATTTGCCATTGTTTTAAAGTTTCCCCTTGAGCTCAAGGTTGATTTCAAAAATATATTAATCGCCGTATATTATCTTGCTCATATTCATCACCAACAGCCTTGTTCATGTTGTTGATCCACTTCAAGAATTTTATTTGCCTTTTTAGATATTGTTTAGTGTTAATTCATTGGTGCAGAATGTATGTCTTCATGTCACAAGTTTTGATACTGAGTTTTATTAGTTTCTGGATCAAAAACACATGAAAGAGTATTCAACAATTTCATCAGGAAAAGTGCTTTCAGCCTGAATTTTACCCGCCATGCCTATTCTTTCCTAAACTCAGTATTAAAACTTGTGGGAGGAAGACGCGCATTCTGCACCAATGAATTAACATTGAACAAGATCTCAAAAGGCAAATCAAGTTCTGGAGGTGGATCAACAACAGGGCCAAGGCTGTTGGTATTTGATGAATATGAAAACCCCAACTCCTGATTAAGATATTGTAAGAGGGAACTGTTGATTACAATATTTTTGAAATTAACCTTGAGTTCATGGGGAAACTTTAAAACAATGGCAGATGACTGACCGATTAGAGAAGACAATGTAAAATCTGTAGTTCTTATCCATATACTCATGATCAAACTCACCTCTGCAGAAGTTTAACTTTTTATACTCATTATAAACATGTTGATTCTGTATTGTATAAATTTTGAGATCCTCTTTTAACTGAATCAAAAGAAGCTTTGAAGCATTTTCTTGTGAGATATGCCAATTGATTTGCCCGATGTTCTCATAAGATAGCTCCATTCAGTGCCGGTCTAACATTTTATATTGTCCTAATCCAACTTTTAAATTATGCCCTTCATTTTTATCCAAAATTACAAACACTAATATAAATATAACTAAAGTTTTCATAAAACAATCAAATCACATCAAATTTATATAGAGAAACAGTAAACAAACTAAAAATATAATTGCATTCTTCTTGAAAAAACCACTTACTAATTTAATAAATCTTTAATCATATTAGTCTTAAATAATCTATTTAATCTCATGTGTAACATAGTAAACCACAAATAAATAAATGTTTTAGCTATTATAATCGATATTAGAATAGTTAGCATACACATTAAGCAATTTATGTGTTTGATAACAATCTTCCATTTTTCAACAAAAAGTACTTTACTAGGCTTTGTAATTTTTTGATATTGATTCTCATAAAAATTTTAGTCTTCTAAACATATTATCATCAATTATTTCTTAATGCATATCATTTTGAAGTTTTTCTTTTTTTTCCTTGAACTTATCATTTTGAAGTTTTCAAGTTTAAAAATTATGATTTCAAATTATTATAACTAAAAATGTTAGTATTATATTAAGTAAAAAGCATATCAATTTTCTTTATTTATAAACATTAATAAGAAAGCTGACAAAAAAAAACATTAATAAGAAAATAAATTTGAAATATGCCCTTTTAAATCGGATGCCCCAATCGATGGCTTGGGTGGCTTCCCCTCTGGGCCGGTCCTGGCTCCATTCGGTAGTCTTCACCCAAATACGCCAAAAATGCAGGTTTTGGTTACCACTTTCAAAAGTATCACAAGCAATGAAAGATATCTGAGTTTTTTGGGCGACCCAAAAATCTAAAGTACATGAGTAAAACATCAATATCATGTTCCATTGAAACTCTGTCTTTACTATCAATTTCATATTTCCATTCATAAAAATTGAGACGATGAGGTCTTTTGACTTCGGTGGAATGCGTGAGGAGTTTCTTCGCATGTGTTTCTTGTGTATATTGAACCAACGCATTAAATTTACCAACAATATATATAACTAGAACTTCAACCAAAGGATCACTCCAAAACAAAAACAAAAGAACTTTAAACTTAGCAAACTCATCTGTTTTACGTGTTCGTTGTTACATAGATTAGTTTCCGTTTTTCTCCATGCTTTAAAGTATTTTTATACTAAACATCATCACTTAACAGAAAAGGTTTAGGGGTTATTGTTAGGGGAAGAATCTCTGAAGCCCATAAAAGCCCACACATAAATAGCCCATTTGCAAGAATCCAAACCTTCGATCCCAGAGCACTAATTACGTCGAATCTACCGCTAATGATGGCTAGTTCTATTACTAACCCAATGGAATAGACAAGATGCACAAACTCTATATCTCACGTCGAGTAAGAGTGACACATTGGTCGAATAAATCAACCCAATACGATCCATATCCAGTCCCGAAAAAGGGCATAATCCCACTGAACCTGAACCCGAGGGAAGTGAAACAAATGATTCAATGTGAATTAAACCGTTACATTTTACAACGGATAAACTCAATAGATGTTCCTCTAACTGCAAAAGCCAAACATATCCAGTCTTTGTCTTAGAATATCTCTAACGCTGAGTCATCATGTTTCTAGTGCCTACCAGATTCATGCATGAAACATGTTTTTTTGGAAACTGCTGAATCGTTAGAGAGATTATTATGTCAAAAGGATTGTTATATCCAGCTAATAGTATGCATAGTTAAGCCATATCATGCAACCTCTGTCTCCAAAACTTATCACAATGCCCATGTGACCTCAATAGTGGCTCATTAATGAAACTAAATAATTCCCAGATCTTATTTTCCGTAGTACCTTGTTGCTGCATGTAGTCTCCCAAGCCTGTTCACATTTATGTCATTAATATTTTCAATGACTCCAAGTCTAAGTACAGCTAAGTTGTACTTGTCTCTGTACATTTCACGATAAGGATGAATCAGAACAGGATGTTATTATATTCAAAACTACATGTTCTTTTTTTTACCATTATATTTTAAACGAAATCTATCATTGTTTATTTTGTTTACTTTGTATTCATGGAGATTTCAGATTTACAAATCATATGCAGAATGCAGAGTAATCTTGATTATATTTTTTGTTTCTAGAATCAAGATTTAAAATGGAAGGTTAGGTGAGAGTGATATCAACGCATCTGAACTGCTTGATTTCGTTTGGGTGACAGATGAGTTGGGACGATGACAGGTGAGCTACGGGATACCAGATATGGCTTATGATTTTGAAACTTGCTTGAACATGTCATGAGCCAATGAAAAGACTCCACACAAGGACTCAAACACAAGAATCACATATAATAAAGGAAATATATGAATACCAAAAATCATATGGAAAGAGACAGACGATCAAAATTTATCCATGGAAGGTGTACACTGCATTGAATCTATGGCTCTATCTTGGGGTTGTTGTTGTGCAGGCCAGCTTCATACCATTATGATATGTCACTTAATTGTCAATCCTATGGATTTGACTAAAATATCTTTGGCTTTCTTTTCCCATTGGTTAATAATCAATTTAAATTTTAACAAAGACTATATTATATGGTATCCCTCCATGTTATTCCTTTTTACTTGATCGCTTATTTGCATCTAGTTTAGTTATTGGCAGTTGTTAAACGCATTCTTACAGTAACATTTAGAAGAAAATGTGTCTTCTTTAACAAAAACTTGTAACATATGTGCATAGTAATTGTATGTTTAAAAGGCTAAAAAACAACTGTGATCCTTTGTGGATGTATCGAAATAAAAAGAACTAGGTGTTTTGCCCGCAGTTGCGGGTTTAATAATTTAAAAAAATACTAAATAAATATATTATCAATTCGAGAACCATTAAAATAAATTATTTTCATGCCTTTGATATATTTAATAATTAATTAAATATTAATTTTACATACAATAAATTTTATTTTAATAAAAATATTTATTATGTAAAAAAATTGAAAATATTCATATATTCATATAACTATATACATGGATTTATATTTATTTTAAAAATATTTTGATGTAAAATATTATTGGATCACATAATATATAATTTTGAAGATAATGATGAGAATCAAATTAATGAAATTCGTTTTAAATTTGTGAGTAATTCTATACTAACAAATCGAATCTAATTATGTATTAAAGATAATGAATATTTTAAACGCAATAACTTTTAACGTGAGAGAAAGAAAATCGTTTTGAATATAGTAGTATAAACTAAATGTTCTCTTTTCAGTTATATAAAATTGATAATTTTTCTTGATTAATCTTTAGTTATGTGTCTTCTGTTTTATATTAGTTTTAAATTTATTATTAAAAGATAATTTCAGATAACAACACAATATATATGTGTATATATCATATATATATTAGGTTTCAGATAATTCTTATTATTATTGTTATTATTATTTTTAATCATTTAAATTCGTTTTTATTTTGGAGTTAATTTATATATTTTATTCATTAAGGGTATAAACGATATTAACCACTCTAACTTTTAACGTGAGAGCTCGAATCCAAAATTTTTACTTCGCAAATAATAGTATAGATTACAATGGGCCCATGTAATTATATGTTTAAAAGGCTTTTACCATACCATAATTTGAATATTAAATTATTACAACTACTAAACATGTTTTACATAATCTGCATGATTAACATCGATTAGCTGTAGTACTAGTATATCTGTATGGCCTTTAAACAAATCAAGTCTCTTAATTAATCTTTCGGATGTATATGTTCTTCTTCTAGATCTGAGCACCTTGTGGGTTTTGTATTCAAAGGCATGGATTGTGCATGGTCGTACCTATCCTAACTAAGAAGTCATCATTAACTTAAAGTAATGTGAATACAATAATTACGTAATTATATGTACAAATTGAACTTCAATAGTAGTATAAGAACTACGTGGTTGGTCTGGTGATTATCACTACAACTAAGACCAATCTTATGTCTAATGTAATGGCTTGGTTATTGCCTTATTGGTAGCTGGAAAATGAACGCGTTCATGTAAATGTAATAATTCTAATTTCTAACAAAAAGCAATTTTTTAAAAAATTAGAAGTCAACGTTACTTTAAATTTCCCTCTTTCCATTTAATTATCTTTAGTTGACTTGACTGTAATTTTCTTGGAGACACTTAACGTTTTGACTTCATGTACTACTATTTTAACTTGTTTGTGAGTAGTACTTTCCTTAGACCAACTTGCGGTTCAAGTTCTATCAATACTGACATCAAGGGATTGACCCCCCTCCATAAAAATGTTAAAAAGTCTTGATTTTGACATCTTTCCCCTTGACTGAGACCTTAAAATCCCAAGATTTGTGTAACACTTATCTAGACTCATTTTTGTTTTGTTTAAATTGTATGAGTAATAAATAACATGTTAGATAATGACTTGGTTATAATGTCAGTAAATTGTGTAATCCTATTGTTTAATGATAGCCGTAATTTTTTTTACTGTTAGATCACATACAATTGACTAATGAATGTATTAGGCCGAGCTTCAAAAAATTGCAAGAAATATAAATGCTGGTCTGCCAGATGATACAAATTCACATATCAAAACTATATACATATATATATATATATATATATATATATATATATATATATGGCAACAAAAAACAACAACTGTATCTTGATATAACATATATTTTCCAAAGTAGATGAACTAGATATTAATAACTTAAAACCATATGATATGACTTAATAGCACATTTAATTAGTTAGGCTATAACCACACGTTCTCCCCTATATTGAAATGGACGGCAATGATGTAACTAATGATGTCGATGGATGACACTATTTATTTTGTCTTGTGTGCTATATATGTTCTACCACCTCAACACAATTATAGGTAGTTTGATACATTCATTTAATTCAACTTCTAGGTTTCAATTAGTCTATGATATTCAATTCTTATCAGGAAAATAAAAAACAAATGTTTGAACCAGTAAATATGTAAAGGAAAGATATCGTATTAGTTTGGTTGAGATGTTCTTTTATTAACTGACTCTTTCAAATCTAGCAGACCAACTTTTCCTAGCTTTTACCAAAAAAACAAAACAAAGCTTAAACTAAACCTTGATCTTAACAGCGAAATTTCTCTAAGACAACATGTAAATAACAAATTGACATTTTCTCCATCGGCAGTTACTACTCAGTGATTATATGAAGAAAAGAATAAGTCAACTATAATTATAAGAAAAAATCTTTCGAAATTGCAAGTGACGTTGGAAGAAATCATAAGTAAAACCGTGTAAAAAGGTCAAGGTTGATTAATATATTAATATTTAATATATGATTAATTAAACAATGATTATTTAAATAAAAATTTATTGGTCAAAATGGTAAAAAATATATTTATCATACAAAATTACAGTAGACTTAAAATGACATTTATCTTGAAAAAAATAACAAAATAACAAAAATGATACTTATTATGAAACTGAAAAATATTTACAAACAAATTATATTCACGATTTTATTTGTCAATATATTCACAATTTAGTTGTCACTGTTAACCTAATCTATAAGGTAGAAGATATCAACGTGACTTTAATATTTAAGACAAAATTTATGCATTTCTAGCATAAACGCACTAGTATCTAAATAATCTAAGTATTTTTTTTGTCATAATCTAAGTATTTATAGTTAATTATATACACCTTTTAAAATTCTAACTGCTTTCTAGGTATATGATAATGTAACTATATACAAAACATTTCATCAAAAGGGTGAAAGAAATGTTTTATTTCCTGATCATCATCATTTCAAATCGTACATGCACATACTTCCTCTTTTTTAAAAAGATATATATTTTTATTTTTTCACATATGTTAAAAAACACACACTAAAATTTGATCGTAAATGCATATTTTTAGAATAGCAAGTTTCCATAATTTTTACCCAATAAAAATCAAATAAACATATTAACTTTTTTGAAATTTACAATATTTCATTAAATAATACATTGAAAATATTAAAAAATATATCTTTTTAAAACAATTTTTTCTAGAATATAGATTTTTCTCAAGCGGAGTGACTATCTATCTTATTAAAATAGGAACATTACAACTTCTTCTAGGTGGATTTTTAAAAGTGGACCTCATATATTTAAACTAAATGTCTCATTCTTTATATATAATACGTACCATAGTCTAACTTTGCATTAATGTATTTCCTTAAATACATTTCTTCTTTTTGTCCATATTCCATATATGATTTTACATTTATTACATGTCGATTTAAATAAGATATATACTAAGAATACTAAAAATATTAATCGTTCTATAATTATCCTATACAATTCATTTTAAATTGATCAGTATACTTTCATTGGCCATATTGATTTTATTAGTATGAATAACATTAGGTAGATAAGTCATAGACACATACATAGATATGACTATTCTTATAACTACGCTGGGCCTAATCTACTTTCTAAAACAAATAACACATAGCTTCATATATTGTATAGAATATAGTAATATTGTATAGTATTATACTTATACAATAATACTAAAAACAAACCAAACTGAAATATAATATATATATCGAAAATGCTTTGAACCATTACACACAAAATATATTAGACCTCAAAGATAAAATTCACTTTGAAATTACGTAATAATTATTTTAAAATATTAAATTTCGTAATGTACAAAAAAACATAAGTTTTATATAAAATTTTGTTTTACAATAAAAAAAAACAACTCGCGCTTGCAAAGTGTTATTTTTACATACGAAAGACAGTTTTGATATTGTTCTTTAAACACAAAATTGAATTATACAAACTCGATACTACATAAAATTAAACAATATAGAATACATTTTAAAAATAAAATCCGTGCGGGTGTGCATATGTTTATATAATATATAAATATATTATGTTACACATATTTCATGTAAATAATACCCCTATGTAAGTTATATAAATGTTGAAAATACAAAATATATTGCACTATATATTTTAAATAATATAGAAAAAATCTACTTTACGTTATCATAAAATTTAAAAATCAAATTTAGTAATTAAACACATTGCTTATTTAAACACATTAGTACACATTGTTATTTATCAAAATTTTATATTAATACACATTGTGATCATGTATAATATTTAGTAAAAACAAAGATAAAAAAAAATTGACTCCCGCTCGGTCGAGCGGATCATGATCTAGTATATTAATGCAATCAAAACCACACTGAGTTTGAAAAGTTGTTAAACACTTCCGATTTGAAATCTAACAAATTTAGATTTATTTATTTGTGTGATCAGATAACATGAATATCTAAGTTTCACTGTAAATAACCGGATCTATCTATCTTAAGTCAGCTAACAGATTCCCAGAAAATTAGTGCTTTGGTTTTGGCTTACCGGATATTCCAAATTATAAAAAAAACATTAAAGCAATCAAGTCATTAATATCGATGATCAATTAATATGTACCAGGCAAATAGACGGATCACGGATGAGTAATCAAGTCCACAACTAATTCGCTTTTTGGGTTTACACGTTGGTCTTCATTCTTCTACCGTCCAATAAATGAAGCAATAAGAAGACATTTTCACTGTAACATTCAACTTTTACTTATGGCGCCTTTCAATATCACATCCATTCCACACGTTGAGACAGAAGAGCAAGTCGAGTTTTTGGAATGAGTCAGTCAACAAGAGACTATAATCCAGCAAACGTCAACAAAGCAAAAAGTGGCCGTACTCTCTCGGGAATAGGTAAACAATAATAGAGAGAGTACAAGCCGGTGGACCAAAACGTAGGTGGTTCGCTTCACTCTTACTTGTCGTCGCGTCGGTGCACTTTTTATGTCTTTTTACTGAAACCAACCCCGCGTCTTCTTTTGGAGTCTTGTGGCTTCGTTGTTACATAATCTTTATTTTGGCTACTATAATAATTTCGAATGAATATGATTGGAAGATTTTTACTCTTGCAGAGAATCCTCTCTGGCATTATTTAATTCGTCCTTGTGCTTACCAGCTGGCCTCTACCTGTTACGCTATCACTCTCGCATCCTTTGACTTTATCCCTTTTTTTTGAGAAAGAAAAAGAATTGACTTTATTTCTTGCTACTACGTAAACATTTACTACTAGCACTAAGATTATCAACGGTAATTAGCTTTTAATCCTACTAAGTCTTGTTTATAGTTTAAGTAGAATTACTGTGGAGTATAAGTTTTACTCGGGCAAATGATTTGAATGGAGTAGAAATTTAGGCCAACTTGTGAGTACTACAAGTTGGCCATTATAACTACTAAACGAATACATAATCATTGAATGCATTTAATTGGGGACCAATGAACTTTTCAGGAGCCAGTTATAATTAGATCAGATCAATCATATTTTAGACGATTATATGATTGTATTATTGGCCAGTTCTAAGTTAAATGAAATCAAAATTCCTATAATTACCATTTCGCAGATCTAAAGATTCTTGCAGACATTAAAAAGTGTCATAAATTTGAATGCTGTCAAAAAGATATGGTTGTCTCCATGTTAGGTACGGTGTAGTACTTGAAAGCAAACACCAACCTCGTGGTTCGATGTGAACTCTACACGTGGCGAGCTTACCGATATCTTATGTACGGTCTGAAGTTTGTTTACGTCAAACTATGCCATTTTTCTAATATAGCTTATGAATAATTGAAAATAGGTCATTATATGCTAAGAACAAAATCTAAGTTGCTTGGTTTTTAATGGTTTCATGAGCAAACTAAGGTCTAAATAAAGAGAACGAGATCTAAGTTCATGATTTTATGATTTGGAAACCATGTTTTAGTGAAATTGTATTATTTGTTGTTATTGTTGAATGATTTTAAATTAAACGAGATTCAAATGGATTAGATTTATACAAAAATACAGTGACTCATATGGTTTGGTGTAGGTGCCATTGTTTCTTTGAGTATTTGAACCATAGCACGTTAACTAAATTTACATTAAGTTTGTGAACATGGTCAAATGAAAACAATACTACTTTTGTCTATGAAAATAACGGTTGTATTCACAGTTTGAAAAATAGATTTTGATCTAAACCATTCTAGAATTCTTAAAAAAATCAAAGGTTAGTTTGTGAACTTCTGTAAAAAACTTCTAAACGAAAACCATGAACGAAACATGCAGTTAAATAACATTTTTATGAATGAAGTAGTGCATTTAATAACTATGACCATCATTCAGTCATTGAGATCTGAGCTGACAGTTGTCACTTAGTATATTTCAGAAACCTAAATGTTATGAAGGGAATGAAATCAGTAAGATAGTTATATACGAGCTTAATCTAAGTACATTGATTTTATGATTCTTAAAACTCGGACATACTCCTATATCAAAATCTTTTTGGTTCACTGTTTCCAACTAAAAACGGAGTATTTAAACGTTTACACAAAAACCGTTTATTATACATATAGATCCAGTCCTTTATTTCTATGTCTATAAAGTTTTTTTTTTTGAAAACTTTTTTTTTTAAATAAAAATTTACAAGCTCCACTTGAATTGAACTCAGGTACATTGGGGGTGGTAAAACGCTTCTGTCCCACTGCACCATCATAATATATTATATGTCTATAAAGTTTAGTAACAAGTATTTGTGTCTAGCTGGTGTTATTAGTTGCGATATAATATGACCAAATATATCATTTAAGATGTGTTGGGTGAATTATGACCTTATGGTTTCATCTTAAAAACTTCGAGCTCGCTCTTGGTACGTATTTTTTTTTCATCAAATCAAAGCGTTACATTTTTGTACTGTTACAAATCAGTTAAAACTGTAGGCCGAGGGTCCAACCGTACAAAATTATTGTATCGGATGACTATATAAACCATTATTATGAATTTATGATCCATAATATCAATAACAAATCTCTATATAGTAAACTGATCGAAATCCATAATAAACACAAAACCCATAATAAATACAGCTTTATTGTAAGATGTGTCTAACTGGTGTTATTAGTCGATATGATACGACCAACCGAATAGATCATTTAAGATGTGTGTTGGGTGAATTATGACCATATGGTTTCATGTTAAACCATTATAGATTGTCTAAAGCCATTGAAGAAAGGAAAATCAACCGTATATGTTCGGTAAAGAAAAAACAATTGTAGTTATCAATTAAACTCGTACTATATCCAATAGAATAGGATAATACTATAATAGCACTAATGCTTTTGAGATTATTTAGTTGCCATATCCAATACGCGCATGTGCACGGAGACGGTACGTTTCAACCGATGCTTGACATCATAGTATTAGCCTATTCTCTTGTGTTCAATTTTATTGGGTTTCTAAGTATAACGCGTACGTTAGAATATTAGAGTAAAGCCAAGTAGTTGACAAAAAAAAAGTAAAGCTAAGTAATTTTAGCATGGGTATATCGGTTATGTTAAACACCGGTTATGTATGTGGTTTATCACATTGAGTCACTTGTATATACATCATTTTGTACATTCATTCTAATTCAATGAAGAATTTTTTTTGTAAAATTATTTATTCAAGTTTTCTGTAAAATGGTGTCCGGGTTATTTATGCAGTTTTTCGCATTGATTTACTTGTATATAGACTACTTTGTACATTCTTTTTAATCATACTGAGAGAAACCATTCATTAATAGAATTCCTTTTTCTTTTGTACGGGTCTTACTTTATCCATATGTATGATATGTAGTATAATATACGTATCTCACTGCGTACGTAGGATGAGTAACGTTACGCGTATATATACCTGATATGACCTCGTGTTCATACTCACTTTTTATTCATCGTATCAGTTTTGTAGTACGTTAATATTAATTTTAGAATATATAAGGATACCTAAAGTTTT
Organism: Raphanus sativus; assembly: GCF_000801105.2. Classification (NCBI taxonomy): domain Eukaryota; kingdom Viridiplantae; phylum Streptophyta; class Magnoliopsida; order Brassicales; family Brassicaceae; genus Raphanus; species Raphanus sativus. The sequence continues at coordinate 17,890 of NW_026616032.1, forward strand.
TTGCTTTCTTATTGTGCCTTAGACCGTTTTCATACTGCCTTGCAACATAAGCATTGTTGATTAATTCTGAGTCTATGACATTGCATATTTGATATTTGTGTAAACCAGTAAATATATGTTTCTACCTTTATGACCTTTCACTTTAGGTTATGTATGCCAAAAAAGCATCTATTGTTAATGTTTTGTTATCACCGGACACCGTCACACCGGTGTAACTAATGTACTCGTTTTTGGTTAATATCGGGTTATTAGTAGTCGACTGTATTTTGCGTTTAACATTAAAATACTAAACGACGTATCATCTTGTCCAAAAATGTTGCTGAATGAAGGTGCATTTAGATTAAAAAGGTTTGATATGTTGAGTTTGTTAGAGGGACATAGAAGGAGACAAGTCGCCCTCAACCTAATTTTCCAGAGAAAGTGTACATATGCATGTATTGTGGTACGACCTCTTATATTATTTAAATCACTTATTCTTTGGTTGTTGTTGTTTACAGAAATAACATACCTCCAATATTTTCTTTTTAGTGGAAAAAAATCCTGTAAATTTGCGTCGTCTAAGTACCCGAGTATTTCGATGTTTACATGTCTTTCTTAAGTGTCGATCTTGGCTTTTATCGTTACAGTTAGTAACAACTAAACCGTTGCAATGATCTAATACCAATACGTGCATATGTATCGATGACGACAAATTCTGAAAATAAATTATTTAGATGGACAGGTATACATTATGCAATAAAGTGTCGCTATATGTAAAGCTTGAATGTTCCATTGCCTCGTTACATTAAGGATTAAAATATACAAATAAATGACATTATATGCTTATTTAATTCCATGGGTTTTGTTCTTATTAACCCACCAAAACACTTTTGATTGAATAGAGTAGTATTATGTGGGTCGTCACGAAAGGAAGAAGGAAATTTCATAAAATCGCATTTGATTGAAATAAATAATATTGGGGTCCTTTTAAACTGATAAACATGGACTTTTTAAAAAAAAATTAAGAGAATAGTATTCACTTAAAATATCCACGTATGCAACTACGTCACTTTATTATAGTGATAGAAAAATTCTACTAATTTTCTTTTGCTAAAATAAAATTGTACTAACTAATACTCAAAAACTGGAACGAGTCAAATTCAGAAGATAAAAAAAGAAATGGATTGAGTCAAATATATTTTATTTTTTGGCTGGTGACCAATTTTCTATGGAGATTTAAAAACTCAAAGAAAGAACATTGTACAGGGCATAAAAAAACATTATACAGGGCATGGCTTAACACTAGAAAATGTAAGTCACGTAAAAACAGAAGAAATTCACCTAAAAGATTTTCTTTAAAAAACAAATAGAAACCAATACACTATAATCTGTCAGAGAAAAACTAGTAAAGGCAGTCTATGATATTGAAAGGTAAAAAGCAAAAAAATAAAATAAATACAAAATACTTGTTGTTTGAGAAATTAACTAAACATTATTATAAATTTAAAAATCACGCGGATAACTTAATTTCTTTTATGTTTCAAAAAAACTTAATTTCTTTATATATTTTTTTGAAAGTTAATTTCTTTATATTTCAAATTTACTTCCTAAAGTTCATAAATATTGCACCGAACTGTAAATTTAGCAAAAAAAAAAAAAAAAAAACTTTTTGGTGGTCATACGGATTCTTAATTTTTTTTTTTTTGACGGCACGAATTCCTAATTAAGTTAAAAGATTATTCACATAGTATTTCCAGTTAACTTTTATTTATCTGTTTATCTATAAATATAATTATTAGTTAGTTTTTGATATAATCATATAATTGAAAAAAAATTCTTGCCTGACCTTCAATATTATTCTTTGGGATAATTAATTGAGTAGAGTAAAATCTGCTTTGAACATTTGACCTCGTATGAATATTCTGCAGCTACGAAAAACACGTGGTTGGAAATATCGACGCTGCTCTTTCTCTCTCTAACACACACCCTCTCTCTCTCTCTACCCTGTCTTGTCCCTCTGGAGTTGACGGTATTATATATATAAACTCCATCCCTGAAGAGTTTGTAACTTGCGATTTGTGAGCCTTCAAAAAAGAAAACAAGAGCAAAGAAAAACCTCTCGACTCTTCCTCTCAAGAACATAAGAGTATCAAAAGAAGATTCAAGAAGAAATAAACAGAAAGTTTCAAGATTCCTCTGCTTTGAGGATAAACCTGTTCAAGTGCCAAAACGTATATTCGAGGTACTTATAATTCATCTTGACCACGACTGATTCTTCTCTCTCTCTTTATATTTTAAGGAGAAAATGTATTTCATTTAATCGGTTGTGATTTATTTCCGGGTTGCTCTGTTTTTTTCAGATCCGAAAGTTCTGTTTTTTTTTCTTTCTTTCAAACTCTGTTTTTTCTTCTCTCTCTGTTTATGATTCAGACATAACAGATTCGTGATGTTTCACTTCAGGTTAGAATCTCTGTTCCGTTGAATGGGTGTATCATTCTCCTGTCAGTTCGAGCAAGACGACGTGGAAGCTGCTCTAGACTCTGTCACGGTCAAGTCCATAAGCTTCGGCGATGACGACGAGTGCAAGACTCCCAAAAGATCTGTAAATTTCAACGACGGAACTCTAGAGCCAACCATCTTGAAATCCATGGGATCTGGTGGTAAAATGGTCGTTGAGAAATCCGTTAGCTTCAAAGGGATGCAGCTAGAGAGAATGATCTCTCTCAAGAGGTCTCTCTTGAAACAAAGCGACAATGCTGGTGGGATCGCTAGAGAACTCTCGGTTCTTGATCCTAGGAACCCTAAACACGAAGCTGCTATTAAGTTACAGAAAGTTTACAAAAGCTTCCGTACCAGGCGAAAGCTGGCTGATTGTGCAGTGCTCGTGGAGCAAAGCTGGTTAGTCTTTTTTTTTTCTTATTAAAAAACTGGTTCATATGTTCTGTTGTGGTGATCTAATGTTTGTTTATGTAAACAGGTGGAAACTTTTGGATTTTGCTGAGCTGAAGAGAAGTTCTATATCTTTCTTTGATATTGAGAAGCACGAGACCGCGATTTCGAGGTGGTCTAGAGCTAGGACTAGAGCAGCTAAGGTTGGTAAAGGTTTGTCCAAGAATGGAAAGGCACAGAAGCTTGCCCTACAACATTGGCTTGAAGCGGTAAGTTTTATAGAGGCTAGTTTTCTTTAATACTACAATTTTTTTGGATTGAACTTGGTCTGATCTTGGTTTAATGCAAACAGATCGACCCTAGACATCGGTATGGACACAACTTGCACTTTTACTACAACAAATGGCTCCATTGTCAGAGCAGAGAACCTTTCTTCTACTGGTAATAATTACTTCTCACTAGCATCTTTGTTAAATGATTTGAGCTGAATCATGAAAACTAAACTTAGATATATATGTGTGTTGATTCAAATGTTTCAGGCTTGATATTGGAGAGGGGAAAGAAGTAAATCTAGTGGAGAAATGTTCTAGATCGAAACTTCAACAACAGTGCATCAAGTACCTTGGTCCGGTTGGTATCTATTTCTTTTACTTGCTCAACAAGTAACTTTACCGATAAAACTAGAAACTTGTTTCTTATTGTTGTCATGTTTATGTTGTGTAGATGGAAAGGAAAGCTTATGAGGTTGTTGTGGAAGATGGAAAGTTTTTTTACAAGAACAGTGGAGAAATGCTTCATAATTCTTCAATGGAAGATAGTGATTCCAAATGGATTTTCGTGCTCAGCACGTCGAAAGTGTTGTATGTTGGGAAGAAGAAGAAGGGTACTTTTCAACATTCAAGCTTCTTAGCTGGAGGAGCTACTGTTGCTGCTGGAAGATTAGTTGTTGAGGATGGTGTTCTCAAGGCTGTTTGGCCACACAGTGGACATTATCAACCTACTGAAGAGAACTTCTTGGACTTCTTGTCTTTCCTTAGAGAGAATGATGTTGACATCACTGATGTAAAGGTAAGAGAAAGAGATTTGATTTGAATGACTCTTAGATCTTGAATTTGTGAAGGTTATGTTCTTATAAGTGTTTTTCTGTTTTGTGTTTTTCAGATGAGTCCTACAGATGAAGATGAGTTCTCCATGTACAAACAGAGAAGCACTCATATGAGAAACCATTCTTTGGAAGAGGATTTGGAGGTTGAGAAGACTGTTTCATTTCAAGAAAGAGCTGATCCAAGAGAAGAAGAAACAACTCCAGTGATGGATAATATCGAATCACCGAAGAATGTGGAATCCTTGAGTAAATTTGGAGATGAAACCCAATCCAAAGCAACTGAAGACTATGATTCAGGTGATGATGAAGAGGAGGAGGAAGAGATTTTTAACTTAGAACAAGAATCAATGCCTTCAGAGCAGACCTCAGGAGGAGAAGAAACCAGAGAAAGTGAAGAAGAAGTAGTCAAGATTCCAGAAGAATCCATCCTAAAAAGGATAAACTCAAAGAAGGAAACTAAATCTTTCCAACTTGGGAAACAACTATCATGCAAATGGACAACAGGTGCAGGACCAAGGATCGGTTGTGTAAGAGATTATCCATCAGAGCTTCAGTTTCAAGCACTGGAACAAGTCAACTTGTCTCCAAGATGTGGTTCTGTTTCAAGACTCTGTTTCTCCTCATCGTCTCAATCGCAAACGCCTCAGATGTCACCGTTATGGCAAGGGATGTCATCACCTGGAGATATCACAGATTCATAGCTGATGATTTTTTTTTATTACACATTAAGTTCTTTCGGTCCGATCTATTCTTTTTGTGTGAATAGAGAAGATGATGACTTAGAAATTCTTTTGTATTATTGTCTTTTATCTTTTAGTGTAACACGGCAGCATTTCATTTGTTTACTTGGTTTCTTGCTTAACAAGAATTACAGATTTAAAAGTATTTTAGATTCCTTTTCTACGCTTTTTTGGTTTTGGAAAAAGCCTGTTAATGCACACAAGTGATTCAAGATTCCAGACATTTTTAAAACTGTTCCTCACTTTTACCTTTCCAGCTCGATTTTCAGGAAAACTCAGTGGAGATTCAAAGCCCTAGGCTGCACATCTCACGATACCTGTTGTCTGTTGATGCGAGCGTGGTAAGGCTTTTAAAAGGCCCATTAAGTTTGGTCAAAATAAGCCCGTTAGAATGTTTGGTTGCTTTGCGCAACAAGAACCATGCCTAGTCTCATGCGTTTCCCACCTACCAAATGAAAATCATGTTTATTTTCACAACTTTCAGGTTTGTGATGTCACGAGAAAATCTTTTGGTTTAAGTCTCTTTTTTTCCTTCTTATAATTGCAATGTGTACGGCTATATGGTTTGTTAGATGAGACCACAGATTGATAGAACTTTGTATCATTTAGAAACAAAATAATTAAACACTGACATGAACAAACTATTATTTGTTTTACTTTTGGATAAAAATGTTAAGAACTAAACTATCGTTGTCGTGGATGGATAGAACATTGTCTTAGAACATATTAAATATAACTGTTATATGTGACTGACTGACGTCCATAAATATATGACATTTGGCTTTACTTAATCATCATGATTAATAACTTACTAATAACTAAGCTTATTAAACGTATGTATGACTTTTAGATGCTAAAATATTTGATTTATTACTTAAATTAGTAACCCACCAACCAAACCAATGCAAAACTAATCTAACAAACCAATGGGCGTCATTTCAAAAATTTCATGCATATGAGTCATGAATAACATTATCTTTTTTTTTTCTGAAAAAAAGGCTTATGAATAACATTATCTTGCATAATTTTAGTACTACCCCATCACAAGAATCTGCATTTTCTTAATGTGGAAACTCATGTAACATATATAACTTTCATAAAAATTACATTTTTGTTAATTTAATTTCTACATGCTATATATCTTTTATGTATTTAAATTTTAAACATTTTATAAAAATGACATGATCTTTTCTCTTTGCCAAAACTAATGTGCTCTACCTTAGTTAATCTTTGATAGCAAAAACATGTCACTTTTGAAAAACTAACAATCTCGAGAAAATAAATATATACATATATAATTTTTTGAAACATTGTTAATTTAATGTAAATGGAAATTTTAAATAAAAGGAAGAAAGCGGGAAGAAAAGTGAAACAGCAGAAGAAGCATGGTGAGAGCCATAGAGGTTGGTCGCTCATAACCTGATTACTCTTTCTCTTCTTCAAACCATTCTCTTTTAAATACTTTCTCCCCTTTGTAACTTATCTTCACAACACAACACAATCCAAATCCGCAATCTTTATCCCAATATTTCCACCTAATGGCTCCAACACTCTCTACCGCCCGATTCGCAGACCCAGCTGAAGTAACCGAGTTCGTTGTAAACGAAGGAAACGGCGTAAAGGGTTTATCAGAAACAGGAATCAAAGCTCTCCCAGACCAATACATACAACCATTCGAAGAACGTCTCATCAACAAGTTCGTCAACGAGACAGACGAAGCCATTCCTGTCATCGACATGTCGAACCCCGACGAGAGCAAAGTCGCTGAAGCTATATGTGACGCTGCTGAGAAATGGGGTTTCTTCCAAGTGATCAACCATGGAGTTCCTTTGGAAGTTCTTGACAACGTGAAGGCCGCTACTCACATGTTCTTTAATCTCCCAGTTGAGGAGAAGAGCAGATACACCAAGGAGAATTCTCTGTCTACGAATGTTAGGTTCGGTACGAGTTTTAGTCCTCGTGCAGAGAAGGCTCTGGAGTGGAAAGATTATCTCAGTCTCTTCTTTGTCTCTGAAGCTGAAGCTGAACAGTTTTGGCCTGATGTTTGCAAGTGAGTTCAAAAATCAAATATGTCCCTATTTTAATCATTGATTCATAATGACAGGAATAAAATGTTTATCTTGCGACCAACTATTATTGAACAGTTAAAGATTGATAAAGTGAATCGCTTATAATTTGTGAAGCCTAAACCAAAAAAATATTATATTCTAAAAAGATTAACTGATATATATGTAAATATACTCATTTATATATAATGAGATTTAAATTTCACAAATTTTTCGGAACCTAGTTTTTTTTATTTGGAACACATACGAAACCTAGTTTATAATCAAAATTTTAACAGTCCATAATAGTTAGTCCATGCAAGATAAATATTTTGTTCCTAATTAAATTATCTACAATTTCATATACAATTCTTGATTTTCTTGATTTTAGGAATGAAGCTCTAGAGTACATGAACAAGTCCAAGACAATGGTGAGGAAGCTTCTAGAGTACTTAGGGAAGAACCTCAATGTGAAAGAGCTAGACGAGACCAAAGAGTCACTCTTCATGGGTTCAGTTCGAGTCAACCTCAACTACTATCCCATCTGTCCTAACCCTGACCTAACCGTTGGTGTTGGTCGCCACTCAGACGTCTCTTCCCTCACCATTCTCTTACAAGACCAGATCGGTGGCCTCCACGTGCGTTCTCTGTCGTCAGGGAACTGGGTTCACGTGCCACCGGTCCCCGGATCCTTCGTGATCAACATCGGAGACGCCATGCAGATCTTGAGCAATGGTCGTTACAAGAGCGTGGAGCATCGTGTCTTAGCTAATGGTAGCAACAACAGAATCTCGGTTCCTATCTTTGTGAATCCAAAACCAGAGTCCGTGATTGGTCCTCTTCCTGAGGTGATAGCCAATGGAGAGGAACCTATCTACAGAGACGTCGTGTACTCTGATTATGTCAGGTACTTCTTCAAGAAGGCACATGATGGAAAGAAGACCGTTGATTTTGCCAAGATATGATCACAATCAGCTCTCGATGGAGTTTGGTTTCTTGGTTTTATTTGTTTGTTGCTCCTTGTCTGTATTTGTGGGTGAATAAAGAACAGACATAGTCTGATGGCTTCTTGGGACATTATTTGATAGTGTTGTATAAGCTACAATTTCTCTTTTTGTCTACTTAAGTGTTACGCAAGCAAGAATTTACACTGAATTCAAAAACCTATATCAGATTTTGATAAGATGAATAAGAGGATGCTCTGTTGAAGTAAACAACAAACGAAGAAGCACTCATATGAGAAACCAATTTTTGGAAGACGGCAAGTCCTACAGATGAAGACGAGTTCTCCATGTACAAACAGAGAAGCACTCATATGAGAAACCATTCTTTGGAAGAAGAATTGGAGGTTGAGAAGACTGTTTCATTTCAAGAAAGAGCTGATCCAAGAGAAGAAGAAACAACTCCAGTGATGGATAATATCGAAGAATGTGAATCCTTGAGTATATCTGGAGGTGAAACCTAATCCAAAGCAACTGAAGACTATGATTCCGGTGATGATGAAGAGGAGGAGGAAGAGATTATTGACTTAGAAAGAGAATCAGTACCTTCAGAGCAAACCTCACCCTAAGGAGGAGAAGAAGAAACCAAAGAGAGTGACGAAGTAGTCAATATTCCAGAAGAATCAATCCTGAAAAGGATAAATTCAAAGAAGGAAACTAAATCTTTCCAACTTGGGAAACAACTATCATGCAAATGGACAACGGGTGCAGGACCAAGGATCGGTTGTGCAAGAGATTATCCATCAGAGCTTTAGTTTCAAGCACTAGAACAAGTCAACTTGTCTCCAAGATGTGGTTCTGTTTCAAGACTCTGTTTCTCCTCCTCGTCCCAAACGCAAACGCCTCAGATGTCACTGTTGTGGAGAGGGATGTCATCACCTGGAGATATTACAGATTCATAGTTGATGAATCTATGTTATTAAAGTTGAAGTACACAATTGGATTATTTGGAAACAAAAATAGTTGAATAAATGAGATATATTTGGAAAACATGGATAGTAGAGATGTGTATTATTTTTTATTTACACATTTAACCATTGTATTTTCAATAAATTAATAACAAATGAGAATTGTTTAGAAACATGAATAAAATATTTAATATTTTTTTTATTTAAACATTTAGCCATTGTTTTTACAATAAATTAAACAAACTTCTTTCTATATTTTTTTTATTTACAGTTCTGTCACTATATTTATAATTCTTTATGGTGAAAATAAAAACATAAACTGAAATATAAATAGTCTATTATATAAAACAATTTTTAAAAACAGTATTATTACCTTATTTAGTTAAGTCAAATATAAAAATTTCAAGAGTTCGATTTTCAAAAAAAAATCATAAAATCAATAATAATTCATAAAAAAGCTAATGCAAAAAATTAAAATTTTGAAACATGGATAAAAGTAAGAAAAAAAGTAATGGATTATGTTATTAATAAAAATTGAAAATCCATTATATCAGTTTAAAATATACAAAATGGACTAATATAATTACCTAAAAACATTGTTTTTCTAAAATAATCATAAAATAAAATTTTAATTTTATATGCATATTTCAAATCAAAATAATAATTTAAAGTTCATTTATATCAAAAATTTATTTAAAATATGCATATATTCAAAAAATTAATTTTACTAAAATATTTTCCAATAACCATTATTAAAAATGTTTTAATATATATAAGAAAAATACAACAAAAAGAATAATTTCATATACCAACTTAAATTATAGTTTTTATATTTCACATTAAAATTTAAATAATAATATATGTGATTATTTATAAAATGGTACATATAAAATACTATTAATTATATGATTATTTATATGATGGACCAATACAATTAATATGATGACATATATATGATACATAATAGTGACTAGGATTGGGCGTTTAGGTATCCATTGAGGTTTGTTTTGGATCTGTTTGGGTTTTGGGTTTCCGGAGTCAAAGATTTCAGCTCATTCAGATATTTCTAAATTTCAATTCGAATTATATTCGGATCTTTGCGAGTTCAGTTCGGGTTCGGATAACCCATTTATTTTTTAAAATTCATTATATATTTTTAATTTCTTAAAATCTATAAATAAAATAATATATTGTATATAAATCTGAATAAAATATGTCAGAATACCTAAACTTAACATATAAATTGGTTTGGTTTAAATTTTGGATCAAAAGTTATTTTAAATATTTTTGGTGTTTCAAGTGTACTTCCACTATGTTGGATATTTATATTTGACTATTTTTATATATTTTCAAGAATTTACACCAACCTAAAAGTATCATCATATATATTCGGATGTTTTTATATACATTAAAACTAAAAATAATTAATATATATAAGTATATAAAATCTTTTTCGGATATATTTTGATATCCAAAATACTTCGGTTCGAATTGGTTATGGTTTCGGTTGTCTAAATATCTAATTTTGAATAATTTAGATATTTAATCAATTTTGGTTCGGGTTTGGCATTACTCTTTCGGATCGTGATCGGTTCGGTTCTTCAGATTTGAATTTTTTATCCAGCTTTGATATTGACATAGAAAATAAATAGTAATATATTTTTGAACTATACACCCGCACGGGCGTGCGGGTCAGAATCTAGTTCATTTTTATTACACAAGAAGATTTAATTCATGGATATTTATGTTATGTATTCTTTTTATTAGTAGAAAATATATTTTTACTTGATACATAGTTCGAAATAATTGTTCTTTCTAATTATCCAGATAAACTAGATCACATAACGATTTATTAGATTTAATTAACATTCATTTAAGAGAGACCAATGTATTATAAATGTTATTTTTCTATCAACAACTTTTGATGGAACTTACTATGAAACTAATTAACAAATAAATAAACATAGTATTAAATTTTCTATTAACTAATTTTTTTTCATAGTGTACACTTAATACTAAAAATAACTCATTCGAAATAACTAGAAAAACTGAGAAAAGTTGTCCAACTATACTTAACATAATAATGTAAATTATATTTTAACAAGAAAATCTACAAGATTTATTTACTTATAGATACAACTAAAAAAAAATTCAAAAAAATTCGCCCTACTAATTTAAATGTTCTAATCAGTTGCTTGTGTGGCTTGTTTTCTGGACCGGCCCTACTTCCAAAGAAAAGTCGATGCATTTACGGGTCTCAAACAGACCTTCACACAAAATAGCAGACGGCTCAGATGTTGGAGCCGCTCTTAAAGTAACAAAATTTAGGGCGTGTGAAAACATCTCGATTTGCCCATGATTTATTCGTTTGTATTTGTATTTTTTATTATAAGCTTCGAGTATTATGCAATATTTTTGAAATTGGTTATTTTACCCTAAATCATACGACTTACTGACCCAAAAGCTATTACTGACCAACTAAAATAATACTTTTGTCCACCATTTTTCCTAATAATTACCAATTTTTTCGTAAATTACTGCATACCACAATTCAAAACACAAAAGTTTAATACAGAGGATTAAAATTTCCAGTTTATCCCACAAAATAAAGTTTTTTTTTTTGAGAAACAAAATAAAGTAATTAAACTAATAACTTTCAATCTAAAAGAGTAATACTGATTATCTTTTTCTTTGTTTTTTCCATACTCGTTTGTTGCATTCACATACAAACTCGTTATATGTAGACCATAACTTCATCTATATATACACCCATTATAACAAGAACTAAGAACAAAAAGAAATTAAACACAGATTTCTACCCAAAAAAGCAGCATCACAAAATGTCAAAGCTTATTCTTATCCTCGCCGCACAAATCCTCCTCCTCACCACCATTGCCTCCGCCGGAGATGGTGGAGACTTCGCAAGCACAATGAACCCGGAACGCCTCCACAACAAGGAGAAACTCACTCATCTCCGAGTCTATTGGCATGACATCCGAAGCGGTCAAAATCCTAGTTCCATTATGATCCAGCCGCCGGTTAAGAAGTACTCCTCAACCTACTTCGGATCAATCACAATGATGGACAACAAACTAACATCTGGTGTGTCGATTAACTCTACTGTGGTGGGTCAGGCCCAAGGTTTCTACGCAGGAGCAGCCCAACCTGAGCTAGGTTTCTTGATGGCGATGACCTTCGCTTTCAAGACGGGGGAGTACAATGGAAGTACGATCACGATTCTCGGTCGGAACACAGTGCTCTCTGAAGTTAGGGAAATGCCAGTGGTCGGAGGAAGTGGAATCTTCCGGCTCGCTAGAGGTCATGTCGAGCTTAGGACTAAGTTGTTCGATAAAAAAACAGGAGATGCCATCGTTGAGTATAACTGTTTTGTCTTGCATTACTAAGATAGTTAATCATAATAAGATTGTGTTGACTGATGTTATTGTGCTAAGATGATCGTTTCTAGCATTTCTTCCGTCATTCAATCAACATACTGTAATGGTGTGGGCCGATAGTTTGTTTCTAAATGAAAAAAATCATCTACCTAAAATTTATCGATAATCATTATACGTTTTGAAAGTAGACCTTTATTGTGTATATTTTTAAAATACTCTGAATTTTACCAAATTAGTTGTTATTTTATGGCATATCATGCAAAAGAGCATGCATTGCACATACATGTACTCATCATCATATACATAAAGTAAGAAACAAAAAAGGAAATTTTGCTATATCTTTTTTATCTCGTGGTCAAAAAAGGTAAACACTCCGGTCAAAGTGTTTTTTTCTACATTTTTATTTAAAAAAAAAATTAAAGTAACCAATGACAACATAGTGTTTCTTTGTTAACTCTTGCTTGTTTAGAGAGTATCAACTACATTTAGATAGTCTCTAGAGGCAGAAAGGTGTAACCACCATTCCTTAATATCTCTATGACGTCCTGTAACACGAAAGATGCCTCTGTGATAGAGACATTTTTGTTGGTTTGTTTAGTTATAAACTGAATTTACTCATCAAAAAAATCTTTGCAGTCACCAATGAAGCAAAATTATCGTAGGCCAATATATTTAGGATATATAGGATGGAATATGTGCATACATAGATTCATATGCCAAGGTGTGTATTGTCTAGTATGAGAATGGATCATATATTTATGTGGATTTATGCATAACCGTCCATACAATGGATTGATTGATAGAGAAGACTTGAAAGTGTCCACAATAAGTCCTATACATCGTGTCACCAAACAAAAGAAATCTACCAGTTGTGTCCTGCCGCGTTGTTGGTAAGTAGTCATCGCAACTCGTCTATATAAGTAGTAAAACATTCTAAATTCAAAGACGCAAAGAACAAAATAAGAAAAGAGAAGTTTCCTAAAAATAACAAAATGTAGAGCGTGAGAGGAAAGTCAACAATAAAAATGGCCTACGGCGAAAAAAATCATGAGAAAACATCTCGATTTGCTCATGATGTATTAGTTTGTATTTTCTTTTACAACTATTCGTTTGTATTTTATATTGTAAGTTCAAATATTATACAGTATATTAAAATTATTTTACCATAAATCACTGACCTTTATTATACAGCTTCATCAACAGACGCCTATTGCTCCGCTTATCTCAGCCAGCTCTACTGCCACATCAGTAGATTCACAATCTACTCTTACTCCTACCCCAGTTATGGATTGTTATCTATCTCATATTACCAACAATGAGGTCATAGAATCTTTAGTTGTTGATCTGATGACCACAACACCTATACATTCTGCATTTGAGAGTTCTTTTCGGTTTTCAGTGTTAGAAAATGTGGATAAAGCTGAGATTGAACCTCCTGACTCTATCAACTTGACCAGAGGTGGGAGGGAATCAAAACCTCCGATCAAGTACCATAATATGGAATAGAATACAGTGCGAGGTAGGAGGAAGTGTGGTCGCAATGGCCGTGGTTCGTCTCGCTAGTTTCTGTTTTATCGTCATTTAATGGTCATTACTAGCATCTATCTTTGTTTAGATAGAGTCTAAATATTACACGAAACCTGTTTCGTGCAAACTTTATCCCACTATAAGATCCGAAGTCTTATCTTTGTAATACTTATGTTTTAAATTAAAAGTTCTTTTTCAAAAAAATGATACTTTTGTCCAACCTTTTTTCCTAACAATTATCAAAATTTATTCACAAAAGAAAATTAAACCAGAGAATTAAAATTCCAAGCCATATCACTCAAACATGAATGACTTAATATTATAAACTGATTTAACACATCAAGAAGTCTTTGTCAAGCCATATCACTCAAACATGAATGACTCGATATTAGTATGTATAGGATGTATGCGGAATTTAATTAGTGCATAGATGCATATAACAAGGTGTGTATTGTGTAGTATGAGAATGGATCACATGCATGTTTATGTAGACCTATGCATAAACGTCTATACAATGGGTTGACTGATACAGAAGACTTGAAAGTATCAACAATATGTCCAACTATCAACAATAAGTCCGATACATCGTGTCACCAAACAAAAGAAATCTACCAGTTG
>NW_026616033.1:0-32085 GCF_000801105.2 Raphanus sativus
AAAGACTCATGATACTTGAACTTGGTATAATACTGATAGAATAATGGTATAACTGTTCTTGTCTTTGTAATTCCGTAGGCATTTTTGTGTTTAGGTTGGACCAATTGATAGAGTAAAGGAAAATCCAAAAACAACGTCTTATTGAATATGGATGAAAGAACGAGAATCTGAAACCAAAACACCCCAAAAGGAAGAATGATCTTCCGTCAGCTAAAAATTAAGTACACTTGAACTTGATAGTATAGTCCTTTTGGTAACGTTAGGAACGTTGATATGTGATGCAGAGATCATATGCAAATGGCAGCAACATTGATTATGACACGCGCTCAGGTTACCTCTCTCTCGCTCTGCTCAGTGTGCTTTATGTTTTCTTATAATTTATTAGGTTGTTCTCTTTAACTAATGGAATAATGAATACTACAGCACGGTCTGCTTCTCCTCCTGCGCCACCAGCTGATTCTTCTATGCCCCCTCATCCGAAGTCATACATGGATGTAATGTTCTGAAATCTCTAAAATTTACTGCAGAATCATGTGTTTATAATGAATCTTTACCCTTTGAATTCCAATTAACCTTCGTAACATTTAGCTGAGGACTGATGATGTTGCAGATAATGTCTATGATTCAGAGAGGAGAGAAGCCTTCAAACATTCGGGTAAACTGAAAACCAATTTCTTTTGCACATTTTATAGACTAGTGTAACCTTACAGTTCACTGTGACAAACTTGTCGCACTTTCACTGAAATACAGGAGATTAACGACATGCCACCCAATCCGAACCAACAGCTATCAAATCCTCGCATCGCTCCTAAAAATAAGGTACAAGCTACAATGTCACTGAATGTCGATAAGTCTTTGTATTGTAGCTTGACTGTAACTTGGCTGATTTGATTACTGATGTGATCTCTTACTATTGTTAGCCATGGGAGTACGGTCAAGCGCCCCAAGACGAGAGTTCCAATGGTCCATGGTGGCAACAGAAAAACCCTAGCTCCACGGACTTTGGCTATGAGACAACAGCGTCCAGGTCCATCGGTATCCAAAATGAAACAAACACAATGGAACCAGCAGCTCTCCCAAGGCAGCGATCGTGGGTTCCTCCACAACCACCTCCAGTTGTTATGCCAGAAGCAGCTGAGGCCATTCGCCGTCCTAAGCCGCCACAAGCTAAGATAGACCAAGAAGCAGCTCCTAGGGATGACCAGTCAGGTGTGAGCGACGAGTTACAGAAGATCACTAAGTTTTCTGAATCTGGTGGTGATGGATCAGGAAACTTGTTGATCACAGAGATCCAAGAAGAAACAGAGCAGCAACAATTCAGCCAAGAAGGAAACTAAAATGATATTTGTGTTTCTTGATACAAAAATACGTTATATTGGGGTTTGCTTGTAAGAGAACATGTACTTAGGTGTTGGGATTTACCACCTACCTCGATTTAATAATAGTTATTAGAAGGAAACAAGTCAAGCCTTGATTCACAAGTAACTTCATTCATTTGATGCTTGCCTTATTTTAAAATATATTGAAAATATTAATCACAGAAAGAGTAGCTATAAGAGAGGCTATACAAAGACAAAAGGGATGTAACTAAGAGGAAGCATGGGTGAAGAGCCTGTAAGAAGAAATCAAAGCGCTGACCGCAAACGCCACAAACGCTATAAAAGAAACCGCAATAGAAGCGGTTGCCATTTGAGTAAAGTCATCTTTCCCCCAATTAGATACCCAATCATCAACTCTAGTAGCAGCGCATGAAGAAGCCGACAACAGAAGATACGCAAGAAGCTTATAGAAAGAAAAAAAACTCATCAGAATCAATACGTTTGATTACAAAATGCAAAAATTGTTAAAAGCACACTCACTTGATCCATGGAGAAGACGAAGATGTCATGAAATCCACAGTTTATCATATAAGTCTCTTTAGCGATGTAGCAAGCAGCGTCGCAAGCTTCAAACGCGGAGTATACGAATGCTATAACGTTTACAGCCAAACAATACCTGCAAGATTAGATTAAGGAAGGGGTTTCAATTATAAAACCCCTAAAAAATTGTGTAAAAGAAGAAGAAGAGGGGGTGACGTGACCTGTACTCTTTGTAACGATCATAAGAATCGCCGCTCCACCCTTGCGTTTTATCAGCCGCCATGATCGAAAACGAAATCACGCACAAAATCACTTCGCTCACTCTAAACCCTAGCGCCGTCATACTCACCAATTCATCTCGTCTTGCTCTGTTCACCGCCGTCGCCATCGTCGTCCCCGATTCTCCTCCTCCACCTCCTCCGACCTTCCTCGTCGCGGTTTGTGGACCTTCCTCTCTCACCCAGCGGTTGAACACCACCATAGACGACGGAGATTTCTCGGAGGAAGAGTTCGTCGGGGCTCCTCTCGCGCTCCTCTGATTCCGCGGCGGGAACTGAGGAGGAGGCGGCGGAGGAGGAAGAGGCGGGAACTTGCCGTCGGTTACGATCGCCTTGGGGTTGTTGTCGAGTTTGAAAGGAGATCCCTCGGGGGAAACGTAACGGCTCTCCGGTGGATCTCCGGCGTCTGAGAGAGGAGAATGGAATCGGAGAGGTGAGAGTGGTGATTCGACGTAGCTCTGCGCTTCCGAGTTCGATGAGGTAGTCCGCTTCATCGTCACCCGTTCGTAGTATCTCCGGCGAAAGATTGATTTGAGGAGCTTTTTGTGTGTGTGTGTGTGTTAATGTGCAGTGAGAAAGTGGTGCGGAGAAAAAGAAACTTTAATTCTTATATATTTCTTCGTGGAGAATTAAACTTGTTTATATTGATCCGCTGTGATGCAGTATTGGTGTGCACCTGCACCTCGGATATCTTAAACCAATAGAGTTTTGACAGCGTGTCAGAACTCGATAATCTAGTGTGACGCGTGCACCCAGAAGTTACTTATGACGCAATCCATTATGCTCTGATTTTCTTTGCTCTTTTTACCATCCATGAAGATTCCATATTACTAAAGTACTATATATCACCTTACTAAATATACACATACCATATATTATTCCTCAAATTTAATTTTATGAATGTATCGTTTTCTCTTGTATTATTACAAACCAAAGACATAAGCCAATTCTCGAATAAAAAATCAACATAAAGGTTAAAGGTAATGTAAGGAAAATACATAAAGAATATACACCAAGACGAAGGCTAAGCTAAAGTAAAGCATCATTGATCTCTCTATCGATTATTTTTTGTTTTCAATCTTGTCAAATCTTTTGGAGTTTTTTGAGCTTTCCCTTTTTGAATCAAAATCAATAAATAACAATGAAAAGTAAAAAAAAATATCAAAAGCGTTGTTTTGCCTTTGGTTCTTTGTTTAAAGCACAAAGCAACCCACCCACTCCTATTTGTTTTATTCATGTCTTTACCATATGAATTTTTCAGAATCCATCTTCACAGCACTCTCTTTTTCCAATTACAATAATTTCAAATTGTGTCGAATAATCGATCACAAAGGCTGTTCTTGAACAGTTATGACTCTGTTTTAGTAGAATTTACTAACACTTGCATTACAAATATAAACTTAACTACAACATAATGCCTCTTTAATAATCATAACTGTATCTCAATTTAGTATACTAATAGAAGCGAGATTAGTCACAGTTTGGTGGGTTTGTGCATTTATATACAGCAGAAGCAGGTTGCTTATAGACAGGGATGCTGTCTGCGTCCAACAATCTTACTTCTCCTGGTCCAAAATACAACTCTGAATGCCTTCGAAGGTCGAGACCTTGAACACCAGCTTGTAACACAGATAAGTTGTCTGAATCAGGCGATACAATGACGACCGTGTCCTCTGAATACTGAGTCTCGAGAATGGACATTAGCTGCGTCACACGCACAAATACATCTGATACACTCTCGTTAGGGGTACCGTCGCTGATAGGAGGAGGTTTTGTCTTCATAGATATCGAGTCTAATGCATACACCTGCCACACAATACTTCAACCTAAGTTTTTTGTTTCTTATAGCGAGTGTCTCATGATACATGTGACAAATATTAAAAATCTTACTTCTGATATGGAATCAAGCTTCTTGCCTTCGTAAGCTCCTAAACCACGAGCATCAAGGAAGCTATATTCCGGAACTATATAGCTGCAAAAAATAAAATAACAAGTAAACAAGATTAACCATCATAATGATTAGATTACAGAGTAATATTATGTTACTATACCTGCGACTAATCCCATTAATGGAGGCGATGATTTCAGCAGCCTGATAAGCTCTCTGTGTAATGGACGGCCATAGCCAACAGTTTCTGTCACATGCCCCCATTGCCTTCAACTGTAACGCAGCCTTCACAGTCTGCTTTTTACCTTTCTCTGACAATCCGCTATCTACCGATGTTTTCTCCACGGGGTTGGTGTTGATGATCCCTAAGCTTTCGTAATCAGATTCGCCAGCTCTCACTAGGTAGTAACTTGTTTCAAGAAGAAACCAAAACACATCAAGAATCAAGAACCAAAGGCTTGGAGTCAAGTGGTAAGGTCATGAAACTAACTCTTCGCTGTTCAGTGTGAATTATATTCCCACCAATACAAGACAGTTTTTTAGCAAGAGCAGTCGTACCGATTAGAGAGACGGAGAGGCGGCATTTGAAACAGGCCGCGTGCGTGGACTGGTGCTACTGAGAGTGATGGTGCGGCGAGACATAAGGAGAGAGTCTTGATAAGGTATCTACGGGTGATAATCTGCGGCAAGGAAAGTAAGTTCAGAGGAAGTTTGGAGGATTCCGGCGACGGAGGTGGATGTGCGATGATGGCCGCCGGTGATGATGATAACATAATTCAATCGTTGACAAGGCAATCGGGAAGCTCTGGTCCTCGTGTTTTAGAGCACACAAATGACAAAACCAACATTCGTAATTGCACATTCCGGTTTAGATGATTGGTTAGTTTCTAAAATCGAATTCATAACGAACCGTATAGACCAGTGTGAGTGAATTACATTTTTAACCTCTAGCCTAGGCCAATCATATTAGACTTGGTGAGCAGTGGACACTGTAACCTTGTTTTTTTTTGTGTAAAATTTGTAACCTTATGGTTATTTTTTTTTTTTTGAAAAAGGGCATTACCTTATGGTTATTATACTCTGTTCTTAAACCTTAGTCGTAAATTCGTAATGGGGAATTTGTTTTTTTTTTCTTTTACAGCTTCCGAGAAAATGTTACAAAATAATCTGAAAAAATGTAACAAATCACATAGATTCAAATTCCCAAGTTATACTCATTTTCACTTTTAAACCAAAGAAGTAAAACCCCTTTCTTTCTTCTAACTCAAGTAAAGTTTGTAGCTTCGGTGGTTGCTCTTCTTCATTTTTCTTTTTTGGCATCTCTTCTGATTCAATCTTAGACCTAAAGATGAAGCTGGTCATTATCAACTAGGCGATGACAGAAAATAATTGTAAATGTGCGACACATGGATGCAATTTTCAAGCTCGACCAAGCTCTATTTCAGCATTTGAGAAACCCTTTTCTTTATCGTCATCTTCATCGTTCCAGTTTGTTGTTTTGTAGTAAGTTGCATATAGTATAAGTTGTACTATTCCTGATATTGATCCAAGACCATTTGGAATCTGTTTTAGTGAATAAAAATCAATATGTTAGCGTCTTTTTCTTCTAAAGAAATAATATCGATTGAATTGAACATTATCGGGGTGGAAACTGAATCTTTTTTTTTTTTTTTTTTTNNGTAAAAAGGCTTTCATATTAAAATACTAAAGAAAACATACAATGTATGGTTGAAACAACCATAAAGTTTGAGAAAGCGTGATGAGAACAATTCTCATATTCAACCAAGCATTGGCTTACAAAGGAGAAGCTTATGGTTCATAAGCTTAATGATACAAGAAAAGGATGAAACAACTAAGAAGATGGAAGATAGTTCCCACGGCCTCGACGACCCCTCTTACCTCTTCCTCTTACTGTTTTCCATTCCATATCTTGAAACTTTTGAAGTGGTTTTATTGGCCTTCCACCTCGTGACATGTTGAGATTTGCCGTAACATCACTCATATATCCTCTTTCATCATCTTGCTCATTACAAGCATATTGAGTGATAAGAGGACTGCCATGTACAGGAGAGTAAGGAAGGACAAATGAATTGTCCACTGAAACCAAGTTGGATTCAAGAACAATAACAGGGGATGGAATTTCTTCCATAATAATTTCATTAGTTGGAGCAGATTGTGTGTCTGCTAATGATGATGAAGTGAATGTAGATTTGGAGCCATTGGCTATGTGTACCTTAGAGTAAGTGATGTTGTTTACTGGAGTAGAGGAATCCTTAGGCTCAATGCTCGGTTGTGACTGCACATGTTTAATACCACTTTCTGGAGTAGATTCCAAAGTCTGCTCTATAAGTTCTTCTTGTGTTTCTTCAGTTGAGATCAAACTCGACTCCACATTTTCAGCTGGTAACACCAATTGATTTAATGCAACAGTAGGCTGATCTAGTACCCTTTCCATTTCAGCCTGAGGTTCTTCAGCAGGTAAATCTTCAAGTGAGTTCTTTGTTCCCACACTCAGTTGAACCGCTGGAAGTAAACATCTTTTCTCCTTGTGTCCCAAATGTCCACATCTGCCACAAACACTTGGAATCCATGTATACTCAACATCCACCAAAAAAATATTACCTTGTTTATCATCTAAGGCAATTTGCTTTGGAAAAGGTTTATCAAGTTCTACTTCAACCAACAACTTTGCTTCTCCTAAACAACTCGGATCAAGTCGAGGTTTATGCGTTTGCATAGGCTCACCAAGTCCTGATGCTATGTGGCTGAGACCCAATCTTGAATAGCAACTATCGGGAACATTTTTAAGGTTAACCCACACCGGAATTGTTGAAACATCAGGGACATTGAACGAGCTAACTGGTTTCCAAGGCGAAACAAATAATAAGCAGTCATCAACATGCCATACGCCTCTTTGAATTACCCACTGACGAGTTGAATCATGAGGTATGTGGAACATGTAAGAGGACTCGCTTAGCTTACGGCAACCTATTTTACAGGTTCTTCCCCACAATCTATTTACTACCGCATGGATTAAACCTCCAGGAGGTAGGGAACAGCGATGGAAGTGGCCAATGATATACTCTTTTTTATTTTCTGGTCCTAATCGAAGCACCTGAGAGGGTATTGTTACCTGAGGAGTACCATCCAAACGAAAGGTTGGCGTAGCTGCTCGATAAAGATTCCTGGTAGCAGGGTCCATTCTAGCTGCCCACGGAAACCTTAGTGTTCCATCATCCTTAAGCTCAGGAACAGGAAACTTCTGAACCGGCATTCGAGGAAACTCCTTGACAGCACTTGGTCGGTCTCTTTTCTTCTGATTTGGTGCAAGTCCATCAGTCAGTGTTGGCCAGAAAGAGTCGAGGAGATGGTTAAGATGCTGAGGATCAAAACCATTTGGTGTTGCTGGTGTTGGAAACTGAATCTTACCAAAATATAGGGATCGAATTTCAGACAAGCATAAATGACCCAAACGACTCCGTTCATGAAGCTGGCTAATGACAGAAAGAGCGGCATGTACTTCACACTCTTTGTCTTTATCACAAGTTTCTGTTCCCACATTAATTAAACCCATTAAATGTTAGTAGTTCACAAAGCAAGAATCACAAGACAACAAGAAATAAAAACTCTTATATCCGTGATTATCTTAGCTAAATTAACTTTTCATCATGCATGCTTTTAGCAATATGAAGGGTTTAAACCTTTTATAACTTCTCATGCTATAGTTTCAATTAAAGATGATTTGGATCACCAGACCAAGTTAAATAGTAGTATGATAGATAGATGAGAAAGAAGAATGGCATATACCATGACGGTTAAAGGAGAAGCATACATGATAACATTGAAAACAATGCACATGATCCCAATAAGCATGGATCTCTGTTTTGTTGTAGGCAGAAAGTATAATGTGCAGAAGATCACCACCGCCATGAATATCACCTCAATCATCATAGCTATTGTGATCTTTCTCTGTATACAAATCATAACCTCATCAAATGCGTATATCAGAAAACATCTCAAATCTTTCTAGAGTTCTTCATAGTTACGGAAAAAAATATGCATCATCGTACATGCATGCATGCGTGTGTGTACACATTTGGGGGATTAGAATCTTACGCGGATAGGCGAGGTAGCGAAGATGAAGAAGATGGTTACATAGACGAGCTCCATGAAAAGACCAGTTCCATTAATGGTAATGACGAGGAGACTATCGGGTTGTACAAAAGGAAGTCCGTAAAAAGTCCACATCATGCAGTTCAAAACCGTAGCTACGTATGGATCTGGCTTGAATTCCGACACCGATTTCATCTTCCATATCTTCACCATCGTTGGTCTGCATGTATAATCCCACACACACACATATATGATCACCACATGCATCAATTAAAAAAACATGTAACAACAACAGAAATATAACATTTATTTTTGTTTGTCGAGCGTATGACATTTATCTTACATTGGAGCGCAGAACAAGCCGAAAGATATCATGTTTCCTGAATATGTTACCAAAAAAAATTATAGAACTTTAGTAAAGCATGATTTTTATTGATTATATAGAGCAAGGTTTTGTTTTGTTGATTGAACATAATCAAAGAGTTTTGGGACTTACCGATGATTCCGACGATCGTCCGGGCAGTGTGGGCGTCCGTCATTTTGTTATGTGTCTCGTAGAATTCTTGTCTTGTTACAATTTTTTTTAATAAAGATCTAAATAAAATTTTAAGAAGACGAACAGAAAACTACTTAGGATTGTTCGATTATTTTTTCAACGATGAATTGATCTTCTTTATATATACTTTTTTGGTCAAAATATATAGTTTCTTTAGTATCTTGTTTTTTTGTTCGATTAAATAGCTCTGTTTTTGTTTTGTATGGTTTCTGGGTTCAGTTTCTTTCTGTTTTTTTAGTATTTGCCAAATACTATTTGGTTTATTTTAGTGTCTGTTTTACCAACAAACTGAAAAGGTTAACGAGCCTGTGAGTCAGTACTCAGTAGAATCTGGGTAGTGTAACGCATGCGTGGCACGTGGTTAAGGTATGAACCATGAAGTTGTTGACTTCGCTCGTACCCCCACCTACCTACCCCCACCCCATGCATGAGAAACATCCGGCTCCTCAATCCTCATTCGCATTCACACCTCCTCTTTCTTTTCTCAGACATAGCTCCATATCATAAACACAGGGAATTTCTGTTAGAGCTTTTATTCCGACCCTTTTGTTTTATATTTACAAAAATTAATTGAAAGCTGAAAATATCAGCCTAATTACTACTCAAAAGTCCCATTGTTGTTTGGTTCAGTAATCTTCCTTTACTGTGAATTTGGGCCTTTAGTGCTAATGGCCCACGAAAATGGAGTTTACTCATTGAAATTTCCAAAAGAACTATAAGGGAAAAGGATAAATTTATGTAGTTCAAAAAAGAGTTTCACAAAAAAAAAAAATGTAGTTCAAAAAAGAAAAAAATGTCGTCTTAAACCTTACTGGTACTAGGTTTCCTCCTTTCTGACCTTTTTCTTCACACATATATATATACTATGTTCATGGTACTTTTCCACAATAGACAAAACTGACACCATGAAGAAGAGTTCACGATCTCCAAAACGGTTCATCACAGCGAGAACTTCGAGTATCAATATATTCGTGGAGTAATCTGCACTCAGGGTGACTGGGTGAGTCTGCCTTTGACATAAGCCCTAGGGATTTATTACCGGAGATAAACTACGATAAATATTGCAGCATAGGCTGTGATGGATTTGTCGGGTATGATCCAGCTGAGGATCAAGTTTTCACGTTATTGGGAGGTCAGAAGAAGCAGCAATCGAGGAGACTTGACATCCAAGGCACCTGGAAATTTCCCCTAGCAGCAACGTTTACTAGTTTATGCATCGATGGGATTATCTACTAAACAGAAGCCAACACTTGGAATCTCTTTTTTTTTGTTTTTGTAACACCGACACTTGGAATCTATTTTGAGGTTTTTTGGTTGAGTTTTTTTTCAGGATATTTAAGCTATTAGTTATAGTTAGTCAGCTTGTATAACTTTATTTTCAAACACTCGTTTGCATTGACTAAGAGTTTTTTTTTTTTTTGATTAATCTGAGGTATCCCGGGCCTATGGAAGGGCCCAGACTAATCCCCAAGAGGAAGTGCAGCCCACGGATAGATCCTCTCTCCGTGTATGCAAATAGGCCTTAAAGCATAGGCCCATATCCGTGTTGGTGTCCAAAAATCATGACTTAGTTCCCTCCAGCAGGGTTCGAACTCACATCCTTACCATTGGTCATTGACTAAGAGTTGTATAGAGTTTTATGTTTCTCAAAATCATAAGCGCATTTGGAGTTTGATGACTGGATGGAAGGTTGAAATAGCTTACGACTAGATTGCTTGACTTGATGTCAAAATCTCATATTTCATTTGTATTCGTATCTTTACGAACATCCATATGAATATTCGTCTTTCGTAGGACCCGTTTTTTCTTCATTATTGGCTCCAAAAGAAGGGAAAATACTTACATTTCAAAATATATTATTAGAAAATCCGATGAACAAGAAAACATATATAAAGTTTCAATGATTGATGATTATGGTGCAATGTCTTTTTCTAAGAAATAGTAGCTGAATTATTAGTTGTAAGTAATGTTTTTTTTTCATTTTTAAGTCTTGAAATTTATTCATACAAAAAAAAAAAAAAATTTTAATTCATACATAATTGTGGTACTGATTACTACTTTTTTTTTTTGATAAAAGGGCTTTATTATTGTACATTTGTTGGATATACATCCTTAATACGTTGATAAAAAAGAATATCCTTACTACTATCAAAAGATGATATATACACCATAAGAGTACAAATTAATAATTTAAATTATTGGCAAACATGATTCACTGTTCTGCATCACACACTTTGTTAAAAAAATAGAAAGATTTAGAATTTATTAAATACAAATAAATATCTGCAATAACATCATATCAAATTTTTGATGATTTCTAAAACAGTACATATAAATAAAATAAATTAATCAAGAAAACATATACATATTTGTGTTGCATGTTAGTAGAAGTGTATATATATGAAGCCAATAAGTTGGTTTACAGCTTAAAGGTTCAAAATCTTATTTCAGTTTCACCACTATTGACCAAACAACAACATCTCTTTCTCTCAGATACGGCCATGGAAATTGTGCAATCGGACCCAGCCCACGACCCGGAAACCCGGTACCTTCCACGTTGCTGCTCCTGTTTCCCCAGCTTCCGATCAAGAAGCTCCACAGCCGTTGGATACTCCTCCTGGGGAAGAATCCGGACCGTTGATGATAATCACGGCGTTGACCGCGGAGACGAGCCGCCGTGGTGGAAACGGGCGGCTCTGAAGATCCGAGAATGGTCTGAGATCGTAGCTGGTCCACGCTGGAAGACTTTCATTCGGCGATTCAACCGCGATCCGCGTCGCGGCCGCGGTTGGGACGCCGGCGAGAAGTTTCAGTACGATCCTCTGAGTTACTCTCTGAATTTCGACGACGACGACGAGGAGGACGAGTACGTCGGTTTGGGTGGATTCCGGAGCTTCTCCACTCGCTACGCTTCCGTTCCGGTCTCCTCTGGGAAAGCTCCGGCGTTGACGCCGCCGAACGAGATATTGGAGAGTTAGTGGGCGCGCGCGTATAGGAAACGCGTTTGCGTTACTGGCGGCGGCGACGGAAAAGGCTTTCATGTTCGTTGACTGTCGCGTTAATTGCGTTTCCTTTAATTCTGTTTATAATAATTAAAAAAATACGATCAACGTTGGATTATTTATTTTTCATCATCGAATTAATTTTTCAAGACGTTTTGTTTTATTTGTTTCTTTTTTGGAGGATACTGAATTCGAAACGGTTGGTGCAATGATGTAAATTAGCTGTACAGATATGTGGAAGTAATCTTTAAGTTCATCGTGTGATTTAAATGATGATAAAATATTACTGTATATTTCTTCCGATTCATAATAGAAGATATTTTGTGTTGATGTATAATAATTAAGAAATTTATTTTTCGTTAAAAGATAGTTTCGGAAATATAACTTAGAAATTATTTCAACAGTTACATAAATGACCGGTAAATCTAATTGATTACATAATTTCAATAAAATTAAAGATAATATAAAAATATAAACATTATTTATTTTGAAAAAATAAACATTTTCTATATTTTTTTTTTGATCAAAAAACATGTTCTATAATATCTATCATGAAACAGAGAGAATGCTTAGTTGTTTGGCATGGTTTCTGCATTTTAATACTCCACGTTGGCTTTTTAATGGTGAGGGTTTAGTTTATCCATATGGAAGACTTTTTTTTTTGGTAATCATGGGAGACTAACAACCTGTTAATAATGAACAATGATATTGCTAATGTCTATCTCTCACTAGCACCTTACACATTTGATAATTGCTGTATGTATGTGTGACCGTGTCCATCTCTTAATCCCTTATATTGGATGTACGTCACAATATTACACAAAAGGCCGTGGTTCGATTCCACAAATTACTGGACCACAAGACAAACATTCTCACAAAACTGGAAGAAGATCTGTCAGGAACACCAAACAATCAAATCATGAGCATGTATTGTACGCCTGAGGTTTGTATCTTCTTTATTAAATAGACAAGTTCATCATAAAAATCAAATACGGCCCATGTTGATTCATCGGCCCGCTGCACTTGTTAACTTCAAATCAAAGTGTGCGACTTTAACCACTATTGTGACGTTGTGACAGACACCATTGTTTATTTTCGGAATCATATGATATATAAGAGTTGCATGATTAAGTAGATGTATTTCAATATGAAAGGTATATGTATATTACATTCTATAGTTGAATGACATTAGTTTCAATTCACAGTATTCTTTTCGCTAAGCATGTTTAGTTGATTTATTCTATGTTTTGTCAAGTTATTGAATATTAGCCAGCTAGATTTTATTTATTGAACGATCTTAGTTTGGAAGTGTTGTTGGGTGAGAATAACTTGTAAAATACTAAAACCAATACACCTTTAAACTAAAGATCAAAAGCCCCGTGGTCCTCTCCCTGTGAACACCTCTCCAGCTAACCTACTTTTGCGTTTCATAGTTATGGTGGTTCCGTCGATGTAGTCGTAGGTATTACTCCAAGTCTCCAATAATTATTTTATCTTATAAAAATATAGTATTATACTTATATAACTTTGTTAATCATTTGTCTACGCTTTTGGTAGATATCCTCACACAAGTCTGGCTCCAACTTCCACCTATAAATCATTATCTAAACACATAAAGTAATAGGCACTTTTACTTCCTAAACCAGAACTTGTACAATCTGTATCCATTAACAAACAAAACGGAATTATTTGGTAAGAGTTGTTCGATTTTAATACAGAAAAGTTGCTATGATCCTTTGTGAATCTTGGAAATTTTATTGTTGGTAGTTGCCAACGAAACTCTTGTTGGCCGATATTACATTATTGAGTAAATTTGGACGATATAATAAATGAACATTTTGATATAAAATTTTATACTTCTAACAGTATTTGTAATTCCAGCTTTCACTAGAAACGGTATATATACTTATGCTTGTAATTAAGTAGGAATGTAGGATTACAACATTTCATTGTAGAAAATTAAATACAGATGTTTATTTAACGAATTACAAGATTTTTTATATTCGAATAAAACTGGCATAATTTTTTTGGAAATATTGAAAAGAGCAAGCAGAAAAGAAACAAAAAAGCAGGGGATTCCTTGTATGTTCTGTTTTGGGGTTTGCTTTATATTTTAACTCATCTTCCTTGTTAAAGTAATCCCACTTATTAGTTTATCTCTTTATTTCCTTATTCTTCTCGGTCTTCTTGGGTTTGGCTGTGTATGTGTGTTGAGATTAAGTCGATGGCTTCAAGTGCTTCAAAGTTCATAAAATGTGTGACCGTTGGTGATGGCGCCGTTGGCAAAACCTGTATGCTCATCTGCTACACCAGCAACAAATTCCCTACTGTGAGTTAGTTCATTCATTTCTCTTTGTCTCTGTCTGAATTATTTTGATCAAGAATCTCATCTGGTTTTTTTTTATCAGATGTAGTTCAAATTTTCATTTTTTATCTGTCAAATTTTGTCTTAAAGTTTCTTGGAATCTATATTTCAAAGTTAGCTCCTTTTTTAGATATTTTGGATGAGTAAACGATCAAATTTTTGGATTTTTTTTTTTTTTCAAATCCACTTGTCTTTTCCAAGGTTTTATCAAGTATGTGTGGCCCATCTAGGTTGGATTTTTACAGCTTAGTTCAGCTTTATAGTCTATCTCTGGATTCTTCTTCATGATTTACCATACTGTACGCTCAAATAAGTTACTATCTCGTTGTGGTTTCATCTATGGGTGAATTTGTTGTAACAGGACTACATACCAACAGTTTTTGACAACTTTAGTGCAAACGTTGTAGTTGAAGGCACCACTGTGAACCTAGGGCTATGGGACACTGCTGGTATGAATACTATTATCCATATTTCATGTTTGATTGATGACTTTGTTAAGAACTTTAGCCCTTTTGAATTTACCTTTGTTCCCTGGTGTTTTGTTTGCAGGGCAAGAAGACTATAATAGATTAAGGCCTTTGAGTTACAGAGGAGCAGATGTTTTCGTCCTGTCTTTCTCTTTGATCAGCCGAGCTAGCTACGAGAATGTTTTTAAAAAGGTTTGATTTGCATTCTGAAAATAATGTCAGGATTTGAGTAATTTCTAATGCTAATATGACTCTTTCTTGTTGTCTGAGTCAGTGGATCCCTGAACTCCAACACTTTGCCCCAGGAGTTCCATTAGTCCTTGTTGGTACCAAATTAGGTAAAGATAACTCCTATTCATTCTTACAACATCCATATATATATATATATATATATATAACGTAGTCATGATTCTTACAACATCCATGTAGATCTTCGTGAAGATAAGCATTATTTGGCTGACCATCCTGGACTATCCCCTGTAACTACTGCACAGGTTTGATCATCTCAGTACTCCCCATATACTAAGACTCTGTAAAGTTCCTTTTGTATAGATAAACACATTCCAATAATGTCACAGGGAGAGGAATTGCGTAAGCTAATTGGCGCAACATATTACATTGAATGTAGCTCAAAAACTCAACAGGTATCTACTAGTATAATACCTTTACATTGAATCACATTCGTAGTAGACAACTCTTCTCTTCTGATTGACAATCTGAAAGTTTATATTATTGCAGAATGTGAAAGCAGTTTTTGATTCAGCGATCAAGGAAGTGATCAAACCGGTGATTAAACAAAAGGAAAAGACCAATAAAAAGAAGAAGCAAAAGTCTAGTCATGGGTGTTTATCGTGAGTGTATATATAAACCTCAACAAACTCTGCCTCTGGATTATACTCTGACTTTACCTCGTTTTTTTTTGGGGACAGAAATGTTCTGTGTGGGAGGATAGTGACTCGGCATTGATGATGACCTAAACTCTATCTGATGATGGCAAAAGTCCAGTCTTGAGTTTGTGTTAAAAATGAGTTACATACATATATGTAGATGGAATCATGTAAGAGAGATGATTAGTCTCTAATCATTCAATAGTTTACATTGTAATAGAGGGATAGAGAGAGCTTTACTATTACTGACTCAATTATGTTTTAAATGTTTTAATCCGGTTCTATTCAAAAGAGGGAAGACTCAACTTTTTCGGCTCGTCCACCCAACGCGCCCCCAATTTTCTCTCGAACCCTAGTCTCCTCGATCCAAATCGCCGTTCTCCCCTAGCTTCTCCGGTACCATCTGGTGCTGTGAGAGGGCCATAAAACCTCTCGCTGTGTCCATCTCCACCTCTTCCCGTCGTTGATCTTCTCTCAGTTTGCCTTCTTGCTTGACGTCTTTGGATCTGTTGGATTCTTCCTCCAGATAGTCGGATATCAAAGCCGTCTTTGGTTCCTCTGGAGCTCTGGTGGAGTAAGAAGAGTCGGGATTATCTTAGGGCCGACCCTTAGATCCCCTGTTAGTCGCCGTTTGCGTTCGAAGTTGGGTCAACTTCGAGATCCGAGATAGCTAGAACACCAGACGCGTCGCTGCCGTCGCCGTTCTCGCCTCTTCATCTCGCTCCAGATGGCTCCTCTATCAGGTCTCTCCAAGGGTCTCAGTAGAGCTTCTCCTCTCTTTGAGTGAAAGGTGGCTATGAGGTAAGCCACCGAGGACCTCTTTCTTTAGTCCTAAGACAACAACCATGGTGGTCTCTGGTTTTAGATTGGAATTTCCTTTTTGCTTTCGATATTGTTCATTGGGGTCTTCAGGACAGCCCTTAGTTACGATGTCACCTGCTTCAAGGAGGAGCCTTCTTCAACCCTGAACCATCTGATTTTAAGGAGCTTAATCGCTTCTTCTGTTCGTCAATTCCATCCTTCTGAGCTCCGGTTCCTGCTTCCGTGTGATCTGAAGTCGTTTGTTGTATCCATTGTGTCGCGTAGCCGGATAGGGAGCCAAGTCGACCGCCTGCGCTTGACCGCAACCAGTGCTTCAGTGTAAACAGCATCGAAGTCGGATCCACATGGTAGCAATTACCGAGCAAGCTTGAGTTTTGTTGGCCAGCGTCCTCCTCCAGCGGAGCTTCGGGATGGGAGGCGGCCGTCGCCGTCGATGCCTGCTTGGAGCCACCTCGGTGAGACCTGACTAAACACTCCTTACGGCTTTACTCTCGTAGTCTATGGTTTCTCCATTGATTTGAGAAGTGTTTGGGAGGGGGAGATTAAAATGTTTGTCTTTAGTTCTAGTTTGGTATCATGCTCGAGCTCCTACTGTTTGGTTGAGTTTGATCATGATCTCTTTGTGGTTTAGGGGTTTTTTTAAAACTTTTTTATACCCCTAAACTTTCAGAATGACTGAAAAGCAAACTGGGTTCCATTAACATGTAACCAAACCTTCATTCTTGCAATGACATTTACATTTTAACAAAAAAAAATGTTTTAATCCAGTATATTAGCCTTTTTGTTTTCAACACAGAATTAAAAAGGTGGAGCAATTGTTCAACCACTAAGTAAAATAGTCTATAACAAAAGGTGTTGCTGACTATATATTGTTAACTACATCGTGAAAGTTTATATGATGTGATTTTACTGTTTAGTAGTAATCATTGGGATAAATAACTTATCATATTGCATATAAATTAACTCGAGTAACATTTGTTTATATCAACTTTACATAGAAATTCGTTGAGTATTGATAATGGTAGTGGTATTGGTGGAGTTTCTGTGATAGTAGTGGTTCAATGTTGGAGGGGTTTTGATTAGCGATCAAATACAAACGCAAACGAAGAAGTTGAGATGAGAGTCTAGTCTAGTACTAGACAAGAAACGGCTTGAAAACCAGTAGTGTGGATCAGTCCCAAAAGCAGTCAGTGATCAAAACGAAGAGTTTCATCTAAAAATCATGGACCATAATTCCAATGGGCCGGAGAAACAGTCTTGTCAAACATGGACTTTAACCGGCTCAAAGTTATGCACTTTTTTCCTTTTTCTTTGTTTGTTCTTTTTTAAAAAGGACCTTTTGCGTTAGACACGGTAAAAAAAAAGATTGAAAGCTAAACACTATGCCACACTTACACATCACGTCACGAACTATAGAAACTAGTGTGCATCATTACTTATTTATTTTCGACTTGTTGAGATCGGCGTTCCATCTTTTTATTGGGTATGGGGAACAGAGAAAGACAGGAGCAGACTGGTTCTTAGATCTAAACCAACCATGAGCCAACCTTTTTTTTTTTTTCTTGTTTTCTCATAAAATCTGACGTTCCTTACTATATAACAAAACTAAATCGCTCGTATAAAAGTACATTAGAGCATCATTATTGGTGTTTCTTAGCTTTTGGGTCCTTAATACACATATATGTGTATGTATATATTATATAAGCGTATATAATTGTTTGGTAAGGACTTTACGGAAACCGAAACAGAAAGTCTCTTAATTAAGAAACTTTCAGTTTCGGTTTCCGTAAAGTCCTTAGCAAACAATTATATACGCTTATATAATATATACATACACATATATGTGTATTAAGGACCCAAGAGCTAAGAAACATCAATAATGATGCTCTTAGAGCAAGATTATTGGTAGTCCTTAGAATTAGGTCCTTAATACACATATATATGTATGTATATATTATATAAGCGTATATATATGTGGGCTAAGGACTTTACGGAAACCAAAATCGAAAGTTCCTTAAATAAGGACTTTCGGTTTTAGTTTCCGTAAAGTCCCTAGCAAATATATATATACGCTTATATAATATATACATATACATATCCCCTATATATTAATCCTGGAACATTGCAACATTGTTTGGTAGCCACGTGTCATCATGAGAATTATTCTGAGGATTGTTAGAGAAATAAGTTGGTCCATCTACACATATATTATAGTTTTTATTAAATAACTATTAAATCAATTATTAATATACAAAAGAATATTCTCTATTGTTTTCTTAAATAAAAGCCACGGAAATTCCTAATATGATTGACATATATATCACCATTAATGATTATGAATAATAAAGATTTGATAATAATTTGTTATCCTCTATACTTTTCGTTTAATTTTATTTGTTAAAATAAATTAAACAATCACATTAAGCATATAATAAAAAAATTTATATTTTTTTTTATATGTTGTATTTCGAATTTTTAAAACGATTATAAATTACTAAAAATGATACAAGCCTTACATTGAAAATTTTGTGATCAATGGTAACTTTTTTTCAGTTCAGCCTATCGTTTTTAATGGGTCTTGAACATTTTTTAATGATTAACTAAATAAATCACGTACATAAAAGAAAGTGTTTTGGTATAAAAATTGTTGCATACCAAAATCAGTATGAACCATCGTCACTTTCATTTAAAATTTGGTTACAATAAAAAATATATGGTTGGGAAAAAAATCCGAATCCAAATAACCGAACCAAATCCAATCTACAAAATAGTATAGAACTTTAATCAATTTGGTTAGATATCTGAACATGTTTAAAATTTTGGTATCTAAAAACCAGAACCGAACCCGATTCGGACCAAAATATTTTGGGTATCCGAGTATATTCGAATCAAATTTATATACTTAAATATATTATTTAAAAAAATTAATATCTCAAAGAAATATACAAAATACTTAAGATGTTTTTAAATTGTCCAAAATATTTAGAAATATATAAAAATAGTAAAAATTATATATTTAAAATAACTAAACATTACTCAAAATACCAAAATACTGAAAATATCTATTCATTTTCTATCCAAATATTTAAGTTAAACCAATTTTTATGTTAAATTTAAGTTTTTGGTATACATTATTCAAATTTATATGTAACATATTATTTTTATTTTTATGTTTTGAGAAATTTAAAGTATATATGAACTTTAAGTTTTTTAAAAATTAAATGGGTTATCTGAATCTAAAATCAAACCGAACATATAAAGATTCAAACCAAATTTGCAAAGATCCAAACCGAACCTAACCAAACCAAATGATACCTACCCACATGTCATTCCTAATCAAATGTAAAAAAAATTATTGATAACAAAAAAATGTATTATTTATTTAGATACAACATATTTAAAAAAAAAAGTTCACCCCGCGCAAGGCGCGGATTATCATCTAGTATGTATATTAAGGACCTAATCCTAAGGACTACCAATAATGATGCTCTTATAACTAATACTATCAACGCGTTTTGGAATAGTAACACTTTTTAAACACCTTACATCCAAGTGCAAATCAGACCCTGCAGATTGTATATTTTGACTGTTATGTTACAAAACTTGTGTTATCATATCATACCAAGTAAACCCGTCATCGAGTTAGCTAAGATTGATTTGGATGAGATTGTAATTTTATAAAATTTTGTGGGGGGATAAAAGTAGAGAAGGCACATGAGAGTTTTTTGTATTGCGTAATTTTACAAAGGTACGCCAAAAAAAAGCTTGCTCTCCCACCCCCCATGTGCACCCTCTCCTCAGTCCCCACTTTTTCCCTTTCTCGATTAAATTAGCTAGTTGATTTCTATTTCATCCTTTTCTGTCGGCTTTTAATTTCTTATAACACTTTTGTTTGTCTTTTTATTCTTGTATCACACTTTTTAGGCCTTGTTTCACACTCGCGATAATAATAACTCGATAATACTCCCCATGTAGGACTAGAACAATTTAGAGATTTTTTAACTTTTTTTTAGCAAAAGAAATCTCAAAACGGATTAAACAATATAACTTATTTTTAAACTAGAATTGTTATCAAATAATACTACATAAAATTTACTACAACATTGCATCGATATCAACTTCGACAACAACTTGTGAGTTTCCAATTTCAATGATTACAGTATAGAAATCTCGCTCCTACGAAATACTAAATGGCTCAAATACATGATTCGCTACTCAGTGCTTCAATTAGTAGTCTTGTTTAATGTTTCAAGCCAGATTCTTAATCACGTGCAAACAATCTTAGCTGGTTATCTAGCCTTCAATTAATTACCGAGTTTTCATGTCGGTCCTCAAAATTAATTTTATATATATATGACTGTCTGACGTAATTGAATAATGTATTCATATCTCATTTCAAATGTTCAAATCCTGTGTGTTTTAAAGGCTCGCATGAATAACGTGTGAAGACCTTTAAGATTTCCGATCATATAAGTATTTTCTAAAGAAAACAACATTGCAATTTGTCGGCGAGATATGTATATACAAGGTGAGAGTCTAAACAGCCGTGCTAGTTATTACCATAAATTCATTTGAAAACGATGCATCACTGGTTTTGACAAAAACATTGATCTAGAACTTTTGGAACAAACAACAGTAACTGTAATGTTAGAAAATCAAAAATAAAACAAAAAACATAGCTCCTCTTAATATTAACCTTGTTTATCTTGATAAAGTCGTAGTCAGGAAGCTTGTTGGCCAAATTAAAAATTGAGTCCCATCAGCCAGTGGAATATATCTTGTCCAACTAAATCGACTGCAAATATTGTTTTTGCGTTAAAGTATATCTTTTTATAATTGTTTTATGTAAAGATCACGGGATTACAAATGAAAAAGGTAGACGTGACATATATCTTTTATGTGTGTTGCTCGTTATCTCTAGTTTTATGCTTTATGTATACAATTTGGACAATACTGCTAAGGATTCTCAGATATAAAATCAAACCATGTGGATGACTTTCAAGTGATGCCTATTTACCATGTTGATAATCCCCTATATATTAATCCTGGAACATTGTAACATTGTTTTGTAGCCACGTGTCATCATGAGAATTATTCTGAGGATTGTTAGAGAAATAAGTTGGTCCATCTACACATATATTATAGTTTTTATTAAATAACTATTAAATCAATTATTAATATACAAAAGAATATTCTCTGTTGTTTCCTTAAATAAAAGCTACGGAACTTCCTAATATGATTGACATATATATCACCATTAATGATTATGAATAATAAATATTTGATAATAATTTTTTATCCTCTATACTTTTCATTTAATTTTATTTGTTAAAATAAATTAAACAATCACATTAAGCATATAATAAAAAAAAATTATATTTTTTCTTATATGTTGTATTTCGAATTTTTTAAAACGATTATAAATTACTAAAAATGGTACAAGCCTCACATTGAAAATTTTGTGATCAATAGTAACTTTTTTTCAGTTCAGCCTATCGTTTTTAATGGGTCTTGGACATTTTTTTAATGATTAACTAAATAAATCACGTATATAAAAGAAAGTGTTTTGGTTTAAAAATTGTTGCATACCCAAAATCAGTATGAACCATCGTCACTTTCATTTAAAATTTGGTTACAGTAAAAAAATATATGGTTGGGAAAAAAATCAGAATCCAAATAACCGAACCAAATCCAATATACAAAATAGTATAGAACTTTAATCAATTTGGTTAGATATCTGAACATGTTTAAAAATTTGGTATCTAAAAACCAGAACCGAACCCGATTCGGACCAAAATACTTTGGGTATCTGAGTATATTCGAATCAAATTTATATACTTAAATATATTATTTTAAAAAATTAATATCTCAAAGAAATAAACAAAATACTTAAGATGTTTTTAAATTGTCCAAAATATTTAGAAATATATAAAAATAGTAAAAATTATATATTTAAAATAACTAAACATTACTCAAAATACCAAAATACTGAAAATATCTATTCATTTTCTATCCAAATATTTAAGTTAAACCAATTTTTATGTTAAATTTAAGTATTTTGGTATACATTATTCAAATTTATATGTAACATATTATCTTTATTTTTATGTTTTGAGAAATTTAAAGTATATATGAACTTTTAAGTTTTTAAAAAATTAAATGGGTTATCTGAATCTAAAACCAAATTGAACATATAAAGATTCGAACCAAATTTGCAAAGATCCAAACCGAACCTAACCAAACCAAATGATACCTATCCATATGTCATCCCTAATCAAATGTAAAAAAAATTATTGATAACAAAAAATATATTATTTATTTAGATACAACATATTTAAAAAAAAGTTCACCCCGCGCAAGGCGCGGGTTATCATCTAGTAAATTAGTAATCACAAGGAATTGATTCGATCTTCTATAAATTTAATCAGAAACTAAATATAACTCTGATGGTAACCAGTTTGACGTAAAACTATTTTTTTTACTGCATGCATTTTTTACTAACATGAACGAAAAGAATGATAGTAGTATAATCACTATTCTAAAAAGAAAAAAAGTATAACGACTATTCTGGAGAGAAAAAATTCCCAAGATTATACTGTATTTGATTGTCTTGTTTTGCTTTTTATTCTATAACCAGCCCCCGTCAATTTAGAAAACTGTTTATAGAAAGTGATGCAAGAATGATGATTTGGCAAAAGTCAATAAGAAGAATTATGAAAACCTTTTAGCTACAATTTGCCAAACAAACCTGTAGAAATGGGGTTAAAACATCATAATTAGTAAAGAAAAAGACACATTTTAATGAAGAAAGAAAGAGAAAAAAAGGGGGGGGGGGGGAAGATTCGTCTCGTCGCTTCCTTTAGTTCACATCCCTTTCATCTTTAATAAATGTATTAATCAATCAAATTTATAACAGGAATGAATTGGTTGTTAACTAACTATTAGTAATAGCGATCTATCTTCTAGAATTAAAATTTTGCAAGAATAATCTTTATGAGATTCTTAACATGTTCATTCATTCGTAGCGTTAAAAGATACAACAAACAAAGATGATTAGTACTAATTTGGTAGACAACATTGCATAACTCCAAAATGTAATATTTAAATTTATTTTATTTTTCACCTCTCCAGAGTTTTGCAGGAAAAGATAAAAGAAAGCTACTTTCCCCCCTCCCTTCTCTCTCCCTCTTTGTGTCTCTGTATGTGTGGCTTTACCTTTTGTACCTAAAACCTATCACTCACACACAAACACGCTCTCTCTCTCTCTCTCTCTCTCTATATATATCGCTCGCTCGCTGCTAGCTGTTCTCCTCTCTCTCTGTTCTTCTTCGTCTTCTTCTCTTTTATTTTTCTCGCAGAAGCAGCCACTGATGTGAGTTCTCAACGCTCGATTTCTCCGATTTGTCTAACTTTTTTTTCACTGGTTTTGTGCTCTAGCTTACACATTGCATCTCTTCCTCTTTTTTTTCCTCTGGTAGATTCCCCGATCTGGGGGGGGTTTTCCACTCCCTTTAAGTTTTCTTCATACTCTGTGTGTTTTGAGTGTGCAGAGATAAAAAAAAAAAGGGAAAGGAATGGCGGGAGGTGGAGCTCCAGCACCGAAAGCAGACGAACCTCAACCTCATCCTCCTAAAGATCAGCTTCCTAACATCTCTTACTGCATCACCAGTCCCCCTCCTTGGCGTATGTTCCTCTTCTCTCTTCTAGATTCCCCAGTTTTTTTTTTTGCTTTCTTCTGATTTTCTTAAGATTTAGTTTCCTTAGTTTTTGCTTTAAGCAAGCAGGAGGAGGATAATTGTTATTTCTCTCTTTTTGACTTGTCTGTCTGTGTGTTTTTTTTTTTGCCAGATTTGTAGTTTTTCTTATATTTGTCTGCTTCTCTCTCTAGAATGTGATTTTGGTTTGTTGTTAGCTGTTACTTATACCTAAGCCTCCACCTTCGGAATGATATTATTTATCTCTGTCCATTGAAATTGTTTTCAAAATGTTCTCCACCAAAACAATACTAGTCCCGTTTCATTCACCGTTGGAATTGTGCAATTTCCACATATACTTACACATCTCTTCGTATGCTTTGTGTTGTTTCAGCTGAAGCGATTCTTCTTGGCTTTCAACATTACCTTGTCATGCTCGGCACTACTGTTCTCATTCCCACTGCTCTTGTTCCCCAGATGGGAGGTGGTTATGTAAGCCCCCTTTTTTTACAACTTATCCTAGTACATATGAAAGACAAATTAGAATGTGTTTTTTGAAACGGATCTTGCTCTTTGATTTTTTTTTTTTTTGCAGGAAGAGAAGGCAAAGGTGGTCCAGACTATTCTCTTCGTTGCCGGCATCAACACCTTGCTCCAATCTCTTTTCGGCACCAGGCTCCCTGCTGTTATCGGAGCTTCTTACACTTTTGTGCCTACCACCATTTCCATCATCCTCTCTGGCAGATTCAGTGATACCTCTAACCCTATTGATGTACGTTGATCATGTCGATATATATTGCTTCTTCTTATGTCTGGCTCTTTCTTTCTTTCTTTGTTGGTTGGTTGGTACTATTAAAAATAACACCACGTTTCTCAACTGTTTTTGTGCAGCGCTTTGAGAGGATTATGCGAGCAACCCAAGGCGCCTTGATTGTTGCTTCAACCCTACAGATGATTCTCGGTTTCAGTGGCCTCTGGCGTAATGTTGTCAGGTTACTCAACTCTCTCAAACATTCCTCTTTCCCTTATTATTCCAGAAACAATGCCATGTAATTATTTTACCTTTTGTGTTTCATTATTAGGTTCTTAAGTCCTATTTCAGCTGTTCCACTGGTGGGTCTCGTTGGGTTTGGGCTATACGAGTTTGGTTTCCCAGGGGTATGTCTACTCTAAAGGGAGCACTTACAAGCAGACCAAAAGCTCTCTCTCTTTTTTGGCTTCCACTTGTTAACTTTCTATTTTTATTTCAGGTTGCTAAATGCATAGAGATTGGACTCCCTGAGCTTCTTATCCTAGTATTTGTCTCACAGGTAAATATTACAACTTACTAACACGATAAATCTACCTTTTAAACTCCCAAAACAAGGTCTAGACTTGTTTATGGTTTACTTGATTTCATATTCTGATGTGTTTTCATGTTTGCAGTATCTGCCTCATGTGATCAAATCAGGGAAAAATGTGTTTGACCGCTTTGCTGTAATATTCGCGGTGGTGATTGTATGGATCTATGCTCACCTTCTCACAGTTGGTGGGGCATACAATGGTGCTGCACCCACTACACAAACAAGTTGCCGGACTGATCGTGCTGGCATCGTAGGTGCTGCCCCGTGGTAAGTGGCTCCCAATATAACATTTGCAGTTTAAGCAGAACAAAAGAGCATTAAGAATCAGAGTATCAAAAGATTGAAATAGTGATCTTAATTGGACTTGTTTGTTAAATTATTTTGTTTTTTTTTCTTCCTTCTTTGCAGGATAAGAGTTCCATGGCCTTTCCAGTGGGGTGCTCCTTCGTTTGATGCTGGAGAAGCTTTTGCAATGATGATGGCTTCTTTTGTTGCTCTTGTTGAGGTATGTCACCTCTATTCTTCACATTTTAATCTGTCTAAATAAATTGGTATCCTCTGTTACTCTGTTTATTCATATTGTCTTCTTGTTTCTTTCGTGTATGGGTGGGTGTCCTTTGAAGTCAACCGGTGGTTTCATCGCTGTCTCAAGATATGCAAGTGCAACGATGTTGCCACCTTCTATTCTCAGCCGTGGTGTTGGCTGGCAGGTAACTTGATCACTCTTGAGCTTTCAGTGTTATGGAATAAATATTGATTGGTTTCTGAGGCTGATTGTGTTCTGTGGATCAGGGAGTCGCAATTCTGATATCAGGGTTGTTTGGTACTGGTGCTGGGTCCTCTGTCTCTATGTAAGCATCTCTGAGATGATTCATGTTCTGAGTTGATTATTTTTCTCCGGATATTTTGGTATGACGTTTCTTTGCTCTTTCTATTGTGAAGAGAAAATGCTGGACTATTAGCCTTGACAAGAGTTGGTAGTAGAAGAGTTGTCCAGATAGCTGCAGGCTTCATGATCTTCTTCTCTGTTCTCGGTAAGTTTTGAGCTCAAATCCAACTGGTAAAAGACAAAGCTTTTGTTTGAAACTTTATCTGTACTGATTGATCTATCATATGTTAATGCAGGAAAATTCGGAGCTGTGTTTGCGTCAATCCCTGCACCCATCATTGCTGCTTTATACTGTCTCTTCTTTGCCTACGTTGGAGCTGGAGGATTGAGTTTTCTTCAGTTCTGCAACTTAAACAGCTTCAGGACTAAGTTCATCTTAGGCTTCTCTGTCTTTCTTGGCTTGTCAATCCCTCAGTACTTCAATGAGTACACTGCGATCAAAGGCTATGGTCCGGTCCACACAGGCGGTCGTTGGGTATGTAGTAACCAACTCGCTCTTTTTTCTCTTTTTTGTCTTTTCTCTCTTTTCTAATGAGACTCTTATTCACTTGCATACTTGGCAGTTCAACGATATGGTAAATGTCCCGTTCTCATCAGAACCTTTTGTTGCTGGCATGGTGGCCTTCTTCTTGGACAACACACTGCACAAGAAAGATTCATCGATAAGGAAAGACAGAGGAAAGCATTGGTGGGACAAGTTTAGATCTTTCAAAGGTGATACAAGAAGTGAAGAGTTCTACTCTCTTCCTTTCAACCTCAACAAGTATTTCCCTTCTGTCTAGAAGAGAAGAGAAGAAAGAGAAGAAGAAGCAAAGAGTTTACCGGGAAAAGAAAAACAAAGAAAATGGTGAAAAGTGAAAACTCAAGAGTTTCTCATTGTTGGCTCGAGTTTCTTGACGACCTCTGTGTCTTGGTTCTTTTGTTCTGTTCTGTTCCGTTCACAACTTCGGAAACCTTTTTAAATATCTTTCACATTTTATATAGTCTTCTTGTTTACGATCATGAATCTAAGAATCTTCAGTTGTATTGTTGCTTACTATCTCTCCCTAATGCATTTGTCTTTGTAAATCTGAGGGTACACGACTTTGTTATTTTGATTAGTTTCTAAATAAGTATTTAGTTTGATTTTTGCATTGATCTTTTTTATTACTCAATAGATTTGATTAAAATGTTTAAGTTGATATATAATTGTTTGGATGAATTCAACCAAAAATTGAATTAAGGTACATATTGTTTTTATTGTTTTTAAGCAAAAGAAAAAGAACATTTTGATTGTGTGCTCAGCAATTAATATTGAATATCTTATTTTTTGGTAAGAAAATATTTATACTGGCACTTATAGTTAGAGATTTAATTATATGTATACTGATAAGATCTATAGTTAATTAATTGGTTTTTTAAAAAAAAAATTGGCTTTTTTCTTTAACAACTTTTTCTTTACTCAATTGGTCATAATGATTTATACGTTTTTTTTTAAAGTGGTCAATATACTAGAGAGTGGCCTTTCACTCTTGCGTGAGGTTTTTGGTCTCTCTGCAATAAAATACACTCGAAAGAGACGATAGGGCAACTTTCGCTTGTTTATCTTAACTAATGGTCAAGCAAAAGTTAACATCGCTTTGTTTTATAAGGCTGATCGAACTCATTACGTAATTAATTATGTGTACACAATTATTAACGCTTAATACGACACTGGCTTTCAGGAGATCGAGATAAAGTGTACAGTAAGCATGTGAATAAGGTTGATTGCATGAGGGCGTATTATTACTTCATTTTTGGTTGTCATTTCCTTTTAAAAATTTCATAATTTTCATTAAAACAGTGCTCATCATTGCTTAAAAAATACCAAGATTTATAAAGTTGCTTGTCATAACGTATTTCATTATTATTCCGAGCATATTAAATCTTCAAATTCAATTTGTAAGAATTGCATACAGTAATTAAAGAACTATAGAACTATTGATTATCTAATTTTGGGATTTCATTATTTCTGTTAAATCTAGTACATGACGCACGATTTAGTCGGCACATCTAGATTAAGCTGCATTTTCTATTACATATACCGATAGATATTGCAAAATTAGGATGAACTAAAGCAAAATGTTAGCATATACAAGAATCAAAATGGTTAGTAGATTCAAAGTATCAAAGGCCTAACATTCACAGAGAATCTGCTTTCCATGAAAGATTCCAGCCAAGCAAGCACTTGTGTTTGTACGGACAATCCAAAACATTGGAAAATAAAATAAAATTTGAGCAATGACGATGATTATTCCATCTCTTATTGAGTTTAACTCTTATTACTTTCACTATAAAATACTTTGTTTCAATAATATAGCTAGCGGCATTAAACCGACGCGTTTACCTCCCTTGTAGTGTTTATTTTATGTTAAACCTCTGATCGAATATATTTACTAAAATTAGGTTCAAGAGAATAAATTATGAAAGGTATAATATATAAAGAAATGTTAAATTTGATCTAAAATAAAATGGTCCTAGTATATATAAAGTAAGAAGCTATATTCTACCAAATATAGACCTCCCACCTACGCTTGCTCTCACTCCTCTATCCTCTACTTTTCTCCGCCGTGAAATGGGGAACTGTCAGGCGGTGGAGACGGCAACGGCGGTGTTAGAACGACCAGACGGCAAGTCAGAGAGATTTTACTGTACAGTGAGCGCAAGCGAGGTGATTAAGTCTCATCCCGGTCACCACGTTGCTCTCCTCATCTCCTCCTCCGTACCTAACGGGGGCTCTCTCCGCGTCACCCGAATCAAACTACTCCGTCCTTCCGACAACCTCTTGCTCGGCCATGTGTATAGACTCATCTCTTCTGAAGGTATTATCACTCATTCTCATGCAAAAAAAAAAACAAACTCTAGGTTTTAGGGATTTCTCCAATTTGTTTCTTCAGCTTCACGCTTGACTATGATCTTCCTAGATGAAGTTTTGTTTATTTAAATTATTTTGTGTGTGTGTGTGTTTTATTAATTATAGAGGTGATGAAAGGATTAAGAGCCAAGAAGTCTGAAAAGATGAAGAAGGTCCATGGAGAGTTTTCAGTTGAAGAAGAGGAGATTAATCCACTGACTCTAAGATCTGAATCTGCTTTTTTTGACAAAGACTCTCAGGTATATACAAATACATACATAGATTTCATTATAGTTTTACTTGTTTAACTAAAACAATTGCTAAACAGGATCACAAGCATATTAGAATTTTGAAATTGGTTCATGAAAGCATATTAATTAGATTATGGTTTGATGAACAGAGAAGGATACATGAAAAGCAGAGACGGATAAAGACAGGAGCTGCCAACAAAGTTAGAGCTTGGCAGCCTTCTCTTCAAAGCATAGCAGAAGCTACAAGCTAAAACTTTAATTCATAAGTTTCCTTTTATTTTTTTTTACAGTTGAGTTTTTGATCACTTGATTTCTCTCTGTCTTGTTGTTTTTCCCAATCAAATTGTAATTAAAGGAAGAAAAAGAAAACCCATTTGATTGTGGCAGATGAAGCTCTTGTGTATTACTTTTAACTTAATAATAAACTATTAATCAAAGATCTAATCTAATTTTTCTCAGTTTTAAAAGGTATCTGTGGCATTAGCATGTATGCAGTTTACAATGTTTTTATGGATATGTGCTGTCATCTAGTTGCATCAAGAGATGATTATTTAAGTTTGAGCGAGATGATAAACCAAAATACACACTGAAATGACTATTTTGGCTTTGATTGTCTTACATTAGATTAAAAAATTAAACCATCCAAATTTATAACATTAGATAGTGCTCTAGTGACAAGGGCCGACGAGGGAAACTCAGGACGGAGCCATATGATGCGAAAGTCTCACGTACGGTTCCCTGAGAAGGTAGTGGCTATTTACTAGAGCTTCGACCAAGCACCCCCGGTCAATTCCGCTTTGGGACCACCCCTTACTCTACCATTATTATAGGAGTATGGGGTTCGAGACAAAGAAAGATCAAGGCAGTTTATATACAGTAGAACCTCTATAAATTAATACTTTATAAATTAATAATTTCTATAAATTAATAAATTTTACCGGTCCCAAATTGGGCTAGTGTTAAATATAACAAAAATCGATAAAATAATAAGATAATAATATTTTTAAAACTTCTGTGTAAATATATAGTCCCCTTAAAATCATAAATTAATAATCTATCTATATATAATTTTTATATAAGTACAAGCTAAATATTATATTGTTGGTTTTATATTCACAATGAAAATTCTTTGTTTTTCTTAACATTCCAATATATTTTAATAATATTTGGTAAAATTATACCGAAAACCACTTAACAATTCTATGTAA
Source organism: Raphanus sativus (assembly GCF_000801105.2). Classification (NCBI taxonomy): domain Eukaryota; kingdom Viridiplantae; phylum Streptophyta; class Magnoliopsida; order Brassicales; family Brassicaceae; genus Raphanus; species Raphanus sativus. The sequence continues at coordinate 30,495 of NW_026616033.1, forward strand.
CATAAAAATATACACAAAATAAGATAATAAAACAATATGAAAGTCAAATTTCTAAAATTTAAATAATGTACATAGGGTAAAATAAAATATTTTTTTTATATAAATAAAAATATTTAAAAATAGAAAAAAATCTAAATAAGAAAACTTTTGTAAATTAATATCTCTATAAATTAATAAAATTTTCAAAGTCCCAACATTATTAATTTATAGAGGTTCTACTGTATATCATATACGTATTGACAAACCCGAATATATTGACTAAAAACACTCAACTGGTTTGCTAAAATTAAATTTTCAACGTATAAGAATTATTCAACTTAACAATGTTTTACGAATTATTATTGTTTTGAAGTTTGACTATATTACATGAAATCATAAATGTTTTTCTAAAAAAAATGAATCATAAATGTTATGCCAAAAAATCGGAAATGATATAAAAAGAGCCAAAAAGCCTAAACCACTATACAAAGTATTTGTTTTGGTGAAAAAAAAAAAGTTGTTTCTCGAACATAAATCTTTGTATGAAAAAAAGAATCATACGAGAGCTTTCATCCACAAGTTTGCAAATTGTGTATAGGCCAAGTAAAACACAAAAAAACATCATCAAAGATCTTCCGAGAAAGGTAATAGGATATTTACTTCCCTGACTCTTCTTCTCTCTCTCATAGTTTATCTCACACGTGCGCATTCACCGACTTACAAAGGAGATCACACCAACTAATGTCAAAACCAAGGGTAATATAGTCATTATCGTATCGAAGAAATTTCTGAACGGAGAAGAGGAGTTTCCGTTATCCTTTTATATTTTTTTTTAACTTCATATCTTTCGTTGATTTATTTTAAATAAACTAATTAAACAAATAAAATCTGAACTTTCTTCTCCTCTCTCTCTCTCGAGAGCCTCAAGCGACCAATCCAATAGGGTTTTTGCCAATCTTCATATCTAAATTTCAATTGCTTTCTTCACTCTGTGTGGTTGCTGCTATCAGCTCCGAAAACCATGATTTCAGATTCGATCACCAACGCCTCTGCTGCTACATCTGCTCCTAGCGCCCAGAGATTCCGCAAAGAAGAAGAGGGTCAGCTTCTCTTCTCTTCTCTTCAAAATCTCACCTTTTCTCTTAAAAATTGATTCGTTAATTAGGGTTTTTGGTGATTGCATTTTGGCGTTGGCAGAGCAACAAGTCGGCTAAGCTGAAGCAGAAGAACAAGCTCGGTCTCCGCCGCGAGCAATGGCTTTCTCAAGGTATCATCATTTCGTAAAGCCTAAAGTTGTTTCCTTTAGACTAAAGTTGTTGCCTTTTTGTCGTTATTATGATTATGGGTTTTTGGGTTTTCAACTATTAGTTGCGTGAGCAATAAGGTGTGTAAGGAGGAGAAGAGTGTCAATCGCAGTGATCAGAGAAGATAAAAGCCAGTGGAGGAGCATAGGAAGGAAGAGGGACGGCCAACAATGTCATCATCATGAGAGCTTTATGGAGTCACCTTCGAATAGCTCCTCTACGGGAGGCACTGATTTAAGCACTAACTTCAGTGGGAGTAGTAGCACTACCAGCCAGTGACTTTCTCTGGTAACATAACTGAAGAGGAG